>NC_057813.1:157892303-158075864 GCF_018294505.1 Triticum aestivum
GGGGGAGGGAGCGATCTGGTGCGGGCAGGGGAGATTTTTCTCTTTTAGTGGGCCCAAGGATAACTAACCCAATTAGAACCTCTCCACCGGGCTAGTTTTTTTAGCTGGGTTAGAGCAAACTAGCTCAAACTAACCCCTCCTGTTTCGTTAATTTGAGGCTATTTCAACCCAAAATAACTCTAACTCAGGGAGCCAAACAAAGTGGAGTAGTACTGTACATGCTGCAGTCTGGACCATAGCACATTGTTTTTATGGCCATATCACCACATTGCTTTCTACTGCTGGTTCACTAGGCTGCCGTGGTTCGCACTGCTGGTTCACTGGGCTGCCGTGGTTCGCACTCCTCCGACGTGAGTAGTAGTAGTAGTAGTAGTAGTAGTAGTAGTAGTAGTAGTAGTAGTAGTATACACCACATGATTCTTTGCTCCTTCTTACTACGTACTTCACCGACATGTGGGAGAGACAGCATCTGGGTCGATGTGTCATGCACCAGATTAGAGTGCAGAACGGAAGGGGGCATCACCCCGGTCGTAGCGCCAGTAATTCATGACTATAGTGAGTAGTCATATCACAAGTCTTTCCAGCAGTAACGCACTATCAAATCGCACAGCCCGACCTTTCCAGCAGTAAGTAAGTTGAATCCGCTACTTCCTCACCCTCCTCGCCTCTCTGTCAAACCACCTACGCAAAAACTGCCGCGCGTACTACTCAGGAAAAGCCCCGCCCTCAACTTTTAACTACGCGAAAATAGTTCGAGCTTGTTCGTTCTATATAAATACTAGTACTGTATGGTTATTCACCCGTGGGGTTGTTCAATGAATGGAGGGCCGGGGAGCACAAGTGAACAATACTAGTACTACTAGTAGTAAGTAGGAGTCGTACAGTTAGTCACCTTAAATAGAGAGTTTCTTTTCTTTAATGCCACGTACACAAATTGAAACGCTTGTTGTGGAGAGAAACAGATAATCACTCCACTATATATGTACGCAGGGGACTGAGCGCTTGCTTTACTAGGGTTGCTCTCTTCTTTCTCTGATCCTCTCCAGATCTAAACAAGACAGCGGTAGCAACATTTTCTCTCTGCTCACCGCTGGTCACAGATCTGGCTGGATCCCTTCGGCCGGTGTGTGTAGAGGACTAAAAGGTGCATCGTTCACGCGGTCATCGCCACCGAGGGACGAAACCCACAGCTGCCGGCGGAGCCCGATCCTCTACCTGTGCCGTTCTCTCCAACACAGCGCCAGCTTGGGAGGTCCTTCGACCCTTCTTCCTCCCTGCCGTATTGTGCGCAGATCGGACTTGCTGCCGTCGACATCCCGACGAACCTTAGGTACAAGTTCTTAGAAAGCGGCCTTTCTCTACTGCCCCAGCTCCCCACGTGTCTGCATGTGCATCTTTTTCTACTTCCATCAGCTCTTCCAAATCCACCTAAATTTTTAGTGTTATTAGAGGTAAAGCTACTTCATGCATTCGAATCTAGGACTTGGTTCAAACAACAAAGAAGGGGGGAAAAGTCGTAGCATGAATCTAGGACTTGATTCAAAGAGGAAATAACAGGGGGAAAGTAGTAGAGATAGGATACCTAACCGGTCTCTTGGTTGAAATGGGAAATAATGGCAAAACTCAGTACAAACTGGATAAGGAATAGATCCATTATTGGTTGAAAAAAGGATAGAAAATGGCGGCTGGTGGACATGTCCATAGAGTATGTCCAGGATTAGATTTGCTACCCTCACATAGTAAAAGGTCTCCAGGATTAGATTTGCTGCCCTCACATAGTAAAAGGTCTCCAAGATTAGATTTGCCGCCCTCACATAGTAAAAGTTCTCCAGGATTAGATTTGCTGCCCTCACAGAGCATGAACAAACTCGACATCACCACTTTATGTCTCCTTGTAGGTACATTGTGCTGATGCGTCCATTGTCGCATGTCCTTATACCAACCTTTTGCTATTGTTAATGTAAGGGCACATGTAAAATGAAGCAATCACAATGTTACCTTAAGGACATGTCTAACCAGTGTTATTGTTAATCTAATGCCTCCATTGATATGATGCAATTAAACTGTGTTAACAAATGGTACTCCCGCTGTTTTCCCTAGTATGATAAGTAAGTTGCTTCTTTACGCTGATGAGTGACCTGGTGTCCCCACGGTCCCATGCCCTTAAACCAACTCTTTAGTTGTTGTTGATTTACTGTATCTAAAAAACAAGCAATGCCACCATTAAAGCAATCCCATATTTGACGAATGTCATAGTTGATCGTAATGCTTCCGGTAACATGAAGCATTGTTGATGTTTTAAAATTTCTACTATCCTTGCGTGATTCCCATGAACATAATTAAGATGCTTCTTTTCATTTCGTGTATGTTTAGTATATTCTTATTGACTAGCAACTATTTACTTTCTATCCTTTTGTGCAGATAGGGATATCCATTTTACCTTGTTGCTATTATGACCTTTTGTTGAACTGCACAAAACACCTTTTTTGGAATTTAAGTATAGTTACCACTAACACTTGTTATTACAGTACCAATACAGACCCGCTCGTGAACCGACGTGTGTGGCCAGAATAGGTTTCTTAATGGAGGCGTTTGAATGTGCCGAGGGTGCATATTTTGCCAGGCATGCATCGGGCGAGGGAGGAGTAGTAACTGTTGTCGCCTATACACACTCAGTTTACTATTGAATCCAGTTCCCCAAGAGCTGAAAAACGAACTGCTGCTGCCGCCTACTCACTTGTTCACTTGAAGAGACTCCAATGGCAATCCAAGGGGTGAGCCTGCTGGATATGGACTTCATCAAGGAGCTCACCTTTGAGTTCTCTGTTCAGTCCCATGGTAGCACCAAGTTGAATGTGATGTACACCAACTATCCGGACTCGGTGAAGCTCTGCCTCGCCGAGTTCAAGCAATACCTACAGGATGAGAAAGCACAAGGTCGTAGGACTAGACCTTGTGCCCATCCATTCATATCTTGACAAGGACCAGCAGATCGTGGTCGCCCAAGTATGCGTGCGGGACGAGGTTCTCGTCTACCACTGCTGTAGGGCCATCAGAGGTTCTGGAGCATTCGCCCGTTTCATTGGCAGCACCGACTGCACCTTCGCCGCAGTGGAGAGAAGGAAGAACGCGACGATTCAGCCATCTGGTGCAACAAGCTTGTTAACATCCAGAAGCAATACAAGATCATTGACAATGGGCAGGAGAAGGACTCCATGGTTGACCTCGTCGAGACCATCATCAACCCCTGCTACGCCAACATGAAAGAAGACAACGATACCAAGGACCTGAACACGCGGGAGGTACCTCTGAATCTAGCCTACATAACCTACACGTCCAAGGACGCATACGCATGCTACCACATATACAGGCGGATCTTGGACATGAGGGCATGTCTGCTTCTTGTAACCGATGAGTACACGGACAGCCGCAACGTCATGATCAAGCGTGCCAGGAAGGTCTAGATGTTGTACTTATCTGTTTAAGCACCTTTATCATCTAAGTGTTTCATGCATTAGCCTACGTGTCGTAATTTTATATTTTGTCCGAAATATTTCTTCTAAGAACACATTAACCTGTTTTTTGAGTGGCTATTTGCTTATGTATGTAACTAGTTCACTCGTCTGTTTAAAAAAAAACTAGTTCACTCGGCTACCGTGCTTTGAATCTCCTTCCTCCCAACATATTCCCCTTCTTAGGTGGACCCAGCAGGTCTCGTACATAGACATATGGGACCAACCAACTATCCATTTGTATTCTTTATTTTGTTCAATCTTTCATCCTCTTCCTATACAGCGGCTGGCCATCATAGCCTATGGCGTTGGCCAAGCCATCCCTCTACTCCCACACATTCTCCGGTGGCGGCAGCTCCACTGGCCCACCCTGTACCCAAACAAGTAAACCCTCATACTCCCCTCTGCCTATGTCTTCCCCCGCTCCAGTTTGTTCGGTCCGCGGTCTCGACGTCGTCCTCCGCCTTGGTGCTCTCGCCGCGGCGTCGCCGTCTGCCGTTCCCAACATGGTCAGCAAAACAAGAGGAATCAAGAGACAACTGTTTGTCGAGAGGCTGACAGTCCCGGGCCCACCAGATCTATGGCCTAGGTTTTGTTGTTTAACATGGGCAACCCACGACATGTTTCAACGTTTTTTGGAACAAGCGGCCTCTGGGCCTCCCAACCTAGCTTGTCTATAACATCAGCATCCCAAGTTATGTTTGGTTTTTCAAGACGACACACAACTCAGTTCTATTTTTCTATAAGAATGCAAAACTGAACCTATGTTTTCCCTTATATAATAGTATATATATATATATATACACACACACATATACATACATACATACATACATACATATATATATATATATATATATATATATATATATATATATATAATAGAAACAACATAAGGTTCCGTTAAACCTGTCGTTCGTCCAACCATTTTATAGACCTTCCCACTTCCTTTATTTTTTGTTTTCATTAATCCTATATCTGAATTTTCTTCCACTTTCTTTTTCGATGTAAACTGAGTTTTCTCCCAGTACTTTTCCCTAGAACCAACTCAATTGTCCCACATCTAGCCTAAAAAATAATAATACCCCACGTCCTATTAACTCATCAAATTAAAATGATATTTTATTTCATAAATTGAAAGTTCTTACAAAATAATAATAATAATTGTTTATATTTAAATTGGCAAGTTAACTCCTAGTGATTGTGTACATAAGCTTGCAAAGATTTTACTGACCAATGCAGTAATAGATGTGCAATCATGTGTTTATGTTTTTATAACATTTCTCCGTCCATCCCAACATGATATTCTCACCCAGCCCAGCAAGTCCGTGGATTTCGAAGAAAATACAAACGGGCTTTAAATTCTACCTTATATATAAAAGGGCTGCATAGATGCTACATCATTGTTTCACCCAGCCCACCAAATGGACTAAAAAAACAAATGGACTGGCTGATATGTGGGCCAGTAGGTCGAAGCCTAAGCAAAGCGTTGGATTTACATCCAACGACCGACATTCTTCTTCAATCTCTCATCTTCTTCCCCCAGTGCTACCGGGACCGCCTGCTCCATCCTCCGGCGTCCAACAGTGTTGTTTTGCGCGCCTCGCAGCGAAACGCTACCATGTCGACAGCCAGGCCATCCCTCCACTCTGCATCTCCTATTATTCTCTGCCGAGTGTAGGCCCACCCCGCACCCGAACCAGTCAAGTTTCCCACTCCTCTCCGGCTGCGACTCCATTACTGCGTCTTCCCCATCTCTGGGTCATTCCAGTCTGGGGCCTCGCCATCGTCCATCGCCGCGCTGCGCTCGACGCGGCATGGTCAACAAACGAAAGTCATCGGAAGGGGACTGTACGTGAGAGCCTGACGGCTGGGACCCATGAGGTCCATGGTCGCACGCAAGGAAAGTTCCTCCTTATTAAGCTGTTTCCTCCCCATGACAGCTTGGACCCATTGGCTGTATCTTCGCACGGAAGGAAGTGCCTCCTTGTTATGTGAAAAAAACTATTCCTCCCGATGACAGCTGGGACCCGGCAGATTTGGTGGCTGACTTGTTGGCCTACTAAGCAGACATGTACGCAGGGCTTTGTCAAATTAATCGACAAATGATTCTAGCAGCTGGACTGTTGGATGTTAATCCAGCAGCCGTGCTCCTTCTTCAACCTCTATTCTCCAATCTGTTCTTGCGCACCACGATGCCATTCAACCGAGGAGTATAGGGAGCAGATAACTCATGAGTAATACCAAGTATATCAAGATGTTCATCGAGACCAGTGTTTTTGAACTCAGTTCCATTATTACTCCTGATATGCTTGATATTCATACCAAAGTTCGTAGAAGCTCTTGAGCAAAATCGTCTGAAGACTTCCTGCACTTCATTTTTGTAAGTGATGATATCCACCCATGTATAACGAGAATAATCATCAACAATGATGTAAGTGCATCTAGTGCCCCTTAGTGATTTTGGTGTATTGAAGACTTATAGGTTAAGGGACTAATGAGTTTGTGAGTGTACACAGGTCTATAATTCTATGAGGAGTTTGATATTTACAGAGAAAGTCGACCCCTAAAAATGACTGTCTTCAACTGAAGATTTTGGTATTCCTGAAGACTTTCATGAAGACTTCAAAAGTGAAGAAATTGGTGTGTCCGTGAAGACTTGATATTCGTGCTAGGAATATGAAGCTTGAAGACTTTGGTTTTCATAGTTTTGTTTTTCTCTTTCTTGAGTCATAGGAAACACCGTACTGTTAAAGGGGGTCGATGAAATACTAAGGAAAAATTTCCAAGTGATGCTCAACTCAAAATCCTACACCTACCAAACCCTTCGAGTGAAGCCTTTGGAAATCTCATACAGCTCAGTCAATTTCTTCAGTGACAGAGACGAAGTTCTTCTGGTCACTAAGGAATTTTTTCTGACTGAGGAGTTAGGAATTCGCAGTGCGGATTGCCTACACAGTGAGGAACATGATAGCCCTGAGGAATTTGAAAGTCAAATTTCCGACCGTTGCTGTGCTGCGCGCCAGCTATCCCAAAATATCTTATCCACCTAACGGTCATATCAGACAAGGGCATTTATGTCTTATCATGTCGGGCTGCTCCCTAGGCTATAAATAGCCGCCCCCTACAACCACTAGCTGGTTGACTGCTCCGAGAGAAACTGACACTTGTCATTTGAGAGCAACCCATCCTCTGAGGACTTTGAGCGAAAATCATCAAGTGAGGAAAAACCCCAAACTCAAACACCTACAAACCCAAAGTGATTGAGCATCAGTGAAGAGATTGATCCTGCGTGGATCCGGCACTTGTTACCTTTGAAGACTGTGCTTCTTCCAGACGGTTAGGCATCATGGTTTAGAGCATCCAAGAGGAATTGTGGATCGCCAAGTGACCGAGTCTGTGAAGGTTTGGAAGTCGCCTGAAGACTTACCACGAGTGATTGGACGAGGTCTGTGTGACCTTAGTTCAAGGAGAATACGGTGAAGACTTGGTGTCCTGAGCTGCGTGCTCAGCGACTGGGTGTCCGCGACTGTGTGTCCTCGAGTTTAAATACTCAGCCGCTCCAACCAGACGTACAACTGAGACAGCAGTTGGAACTGGTCTACCAAATCATTGTCTTCACCAACCTTACTGGTTCTATTTCCTCAACTCTTTCATTTCCTCATTACTATGTTGAGTGATTGTTCATATCTATGTTTGAAGACTTTGACTGAAGACTTTCTCAGTTTCCTCAGTTCAATTTCTTCAGTCTGTTTGTCTTCATCTTGTGTTATCCTGTGTTTACGCTTTCTGTACTCTGTGCTTGTCTTCATTTCATCATGATGACTATGTCTGTATCTTGTTATGCTTACTTCTGAGTACTTATTCGCTGCTAGTAGTTCTTCGCTAAGGAATTTCCTCACCGGCGAATTCCTTAGTGAAGAATTCATAAAAATCGCCTATTCACCGCCCCCTCTAGTCGACATAACGCACTTTCAATTGGTATCAGAGCAAGGTACTCCCTTGTTCTATGTGATTTTGGTTTAACCACCTGGAGTTTTAGTTATGTCGACCGCAGGTATGATCAAGGTCTCCGCTGGGTGTCCTACCTTCAATGGCACGGACTACCCCTACTAGAAGAATAAGATGCGAATGCATCTTGAAGCAATTGACAACGATCTCTGGTATGTTGTGGAAAATGGTGTTCCCTCAGTCACACCTTCTCTGAATGCTGCTGATGTGAAGAGATTCAAGCAACTTGATTCTCAAGCTAAGAATATTATTTGTGGTCATCTGAGCAAAGGACAGTATGGAAGAGTGAGTGCTTTGGAAACCGCTAAGCTTATCTGGGATAGGCTCTGCAAAGTAAACGAAGGAGTCTCAACTCAACGTGACTCTCATGTTGATGTTCTTCGCAATCTCTTCAACCGCTTCAAAAGACTCGACAATGAAAATGTTCAGCAAACCTTCGATCGCCTCACTGACATCTCAAATGAGCTTCAAGCATTTGGCGCCACTGACATCACCAACCATGAGGTGGTGAAGAAATTGCTGAGATCGCTAGATTCCTCATTTGACACTCTGGCACTGATGATTCAAGAGCGAGATGATTACAAGTCACTAGATCCCGTTGATATCCTCGAGAGGCTAAATACTCATGAGTTCCAGCTTGCTGAAAAGAGAGATCTCTATGGTTCAAGCTATGGCAAAACATGTGCCCTGAAGGCCAAGGCTGTGTCTGAATCTGAATGTGAAGATTCTAGTAGTAGCCTTGGTGATCCTGAAGAATTGAGCCAGGAGCTAGCACTGCTTGTGAAGAAATTCTAGAAGTTCTCAAGACGTGGTCGCTTTGGAAAATCCTCAAGGAGCAGTGATTCCTCATCAAGTGACTATAAGAGAAGACTTTGCCACAAATGCAAGAAACCTGGTCACTACATTCAGGATTGTCCTCAGTGGGACAAGGAATTAAAGAAGAAGAAATACAAGGACTGCAGTTCTGATGATGCCAATAAGAAGAAGAAATCTTCAAAGTCTTCATCATCAAAATCCTCAAAGTCTTCATCTCACAAAAAGAGCAGCTCCAAGAAGGCTCGGGCATTCATTGGCAAGGAAATGGACTCTGAAGCTGAATCTGAGAAACATGAGGAAGAGGAGGCATCTGAGGAGTCCGAGTCTGGTGTGGCGAGTCTGGCTCTCACTACTACTTTCGTCAGCAAGTCTATCTTCAACTATGAAGAAATTGATCGCACCAACAAGGCTGACGAAGACAATGATGACTACGCTCCCACCTATTGCTTCATGGCAAAGGGTGCCAAGGTAACAAAATACCCCTCCTCTGAATCTAGTGACGATGAATCTAATGAAAATCTTAAGCCTAGTTACTCTAAACTTGCTAAGATTGTTGTGAAATAACAAAAGGCTATTGAAAAACTTCAAAACATGCTAGACAAAAATGATGATATGTTGGGTGATGAAATGGACTGCACTAAAGACTTAACTGAAAATCTTCAGAAACTTCAGTCTAAGTTTGACAACCTTCAAAGTCATCATAAAACTCTCTTATCTGATCACGAGAAGCTTTCTTATGAATTTCTTCAAAGAAAGCAAGATCTTGAGAAGCTAAGAGTGAGTTATGAAGATCTTCAGAAGGAGCGCGATTCATTGCTAGCTCAACAAATCAACGCTTCTCGGGAAGAATTTGTTCCTCCATGCTTAAAGTGCATTGAACGTGAATCTGCTAATTCTTCACCTGAATGTTCAAATGCTTCAACTGTTACAAATTCTTCACCTGCCACTGCTATATATAATTCATCATCTGAGGACATTGCTAGTATCACTGACGAAGCAGGGCTGAAGGAATTGTACACGACAGGCATGTACAAAAGCCTCAAAGGGCATCAGATACTTTGTGATGTGCTCAAAAAGCAGATCCTCAACAGAAACTCTAGGAAAGAGGGCATTGCCTTTGAGAGGAAACTCAACGTTGATGGAACATATTGGAAGGCTGAGCAGTACCCCAAAACCTCATGGGTTGCTGCAAACGGACCTCCAGTTGATCCATCTAACTTATCTGGCTTTACATGTGAATCTTCTCATTCTTCTGATGAGTCATTTGACTCCAACTATAAACTGTTCAAAAATCAGAATGGTGAAGTATTTGCTAGATATGTTGGCACTAACTGCAGGAACGGTTCTCCTATGAAGAAAATCTGGGTTCCCAAAAGTTATGTTGAAAGTCTTCAGGTGAACGTCCTCATGACACCACCTGTGAAGAACAGGAACCCCAGATCCAATTCTTCATATGGACCTAATTCTTCACATGGATCAAATTCCTTAAATGGATCAAAGTCCTCATATGACTATCATCGTGCTAACAACTCCATTTCGCAGGGTAGAGCTAAGGGCTATGAATATGCACATTATTCTTCAAATCATTATGTTCATAAGTCCTCGAAGAATTTCTCTGCTTATTCATATGCTTACCCTAACCCCTCTTATGTGAAACGAAATGGATTGGCTTCTATGCCACCATTCTCATATGGTGCTCGCAGAGTGATGAACTCTTTGCCACCCCTTCAGATGTGGGTGCTGAAGAAAAATAACTAATCTCTTATGCAGGGTCAGGTCTCCAGATGTGCTTTAAACGTCTGAAGAATTTGCTGGGGGCCTGACAAAAATGCCTGAAAGGACGCAGGCGAATCATGATGAAATGAACTTTCATTTCACATGTCCTCATACTGAAATATCTGTTTTACTGCTTGATGAAATTTATCTGATGAACTTGATATCATATTCTTAACTGATGAAGTATATGAGATCGTAAGTTGCACTAATTCATCTGCAGGATGATCAGCCCAAAGCCAACGAGTGGGTTCTAGATAGTGGATGTACAAATCACATGACGGGTGACAAGAGTCTATTAATGGATGCTCCTTTATCACCGTCACATCTGAAGCATATCATCTTCGCTGACAAAGGCAAAAGTCAGGTATTGGGTCTAGGTAAGGTTGCGATCTCAAAGGATCGACACATGGACAAAGTCATGCTTGTCGAGTCCTTAGGATACAACCTCATGTCTGTCTCAATGCTTTGTGATATTGATATGGTTGTTGTCTTTGGCAAGTATCGTTGTGTTATGATCATGGAAGCTGACCATTCCAAAGTCTTCGAAGGCTTTAGGAGAGGAGATCTGTACATTGTTGATTTCTCTACAGGACCACAACCAGCCGTGTGCTTACTAGCAAAAGCTTCAGAAGGCTGGCTATGGCATCGATGACTTGGTCACGCCGGCATGAGGAATCTGAACATGCTTGCGAAGAAGAAGCATGTCATTGGCATTGAGAATGTCAAATTCCTCAAGGATCACTTATGCGGAGCTTGTGAAGCGGGAAAGATGACAAAGGCCAAGCATCTAGCGAAGACTATCATGACCACTACTCGTCCATTTGAATTGCTTCACATGGATCTCTTTGGTCCTAATCATTATTCTGCTGTTTCAAATGATGCATCTCTATATGGCTTTGTTATTGTTGATGACTATTATCGTTACACATGGGTACACATTGTCACTTACAAACATGAAGTGCAGGAAATCTTCAAACAATTTTCCTCGAGGGCTTCAACCAACTTTGGTGTGAAGATCAAGCACATCAGAACTAACAATGGGACCGAGTTCAAGAATTCCGGCCTTGATGGCTATCTTGATGAACTTGGTATTACTCATGAGTTATTTGCTCCTTATACTCCTCAACAGAATGGCGTCGTGGAGCGCAAGAACAGAACCCTCACTGAAATGGCTCGCACTATGCTTGATGAATACAAGACGCCTCATTGTTTCTAGATTGAGGCAATTGATACTGCGTGCCATGTCATCAATCGGGTATATCTTCACAAATTCTTCAAGAAGACAGCCTATGAACTCCTCACTGACAAGAAACCCAATGTGAGTTATTTCAAAGTCTTCGGTGCTAAATGTTGGATTAGAGATCCTCATCACAATGCTAAATTTGCACCGAAAGCACATGAAGGTTTTATGCTTGGTTACGGAAAGGACTCGCACACCTACAGAGTCTTCAACAACGTTCTTCACAAGGTTGTTGAAACTGTAGATGTGCGGTTTGATGAAACTAATGGCTCATAAAGAGAGCACCGACCTTCTATAATAGATGAACCAGCAGCTGAGGATTCTATCAAGTTCAAGGCTACTGAGGATGTTATTCCTACCAAAGAATCTACTGAAGAATTCATTCCAGAACGTGAAGAAAATCGAGCTGGTGCACCTGATGAAAATGCTGAAGAAAATGGTGCTTAAGAAAATGCTTATCAAATTCCTCAACGACAACCAGCTCATCCTCGCATTGCAAAAGAAGTGCAAGTGGAAAAGATCATCGATGACATTCGAGCGCCAGGTCCTCTCACACGCTCAAAAGCTTCACATTTATCTAACTTTTGTGGGCACTATGCTTTTGTCTCTATTACAGAGCCCACTAAGGTAGATGAAGCATTTCTGGAGCCTGAGTGGATTCAGGCCATGCAAGAAGAATTACATCAGTTCGAGCTCAACAATGTCTAGGAACTGGTTAAACGTCCAGATCCTCGCAAGCATAATATCATTGGCACAAAGTGGATCTACCGTAACAAGCAAGATGAAAATGGCCTTGTGGTGAGGAATAAGGCACGACATGTAGCTCAAGGCTACACACAGGTTGAAGGAATTGATTTCGATGAAACTTTTGCACCTGTTGCAAGACTTGAGGCTATTCGCATATTACTTGCTTATGCTAACCATCATAATATCACTTTATATCAAATGGATGTGAAAAGTGCATTCCTCAATGGTAAGCTTGAGGAAGAAGTATATGTTTCTCAACCCCCAGGTTTTGAAGATCCAAAGAATCCTGACAAAGTCTTCAGACTCAACAAGGCCCTCTATGGCCTCAAGAAGGCCCCTCGGGCGTGGTATGATACTTTGAAGGAATTCTTCGTGAAGAATGGCTTCACACCCGGTTCACTCGACCCTACTCTCTTTACTAAATCTTATGATGGTGAACTGTTTGTGTGCCAAATATACGTTGATGATATTATCTTTGGCTGTACTGACCAACGTTATAGTGATGAATTTGCCTATATGATGAGTGAAGAATATCAAATGTCTATGATGGGAGAGTTGAAATTCTTCTTAGGTCTTCAAATTCGTCAACAGCACAATGGCATATTCATATCTCAGGAGAAATACGTCAAGGATGTTCTGAGGAAATTCGGCATGCAAGATTGCAAAGGTGTCAAAATTCCTATGCCCACAAATGGCCATCTATGCACTGATGAAAATGGTATTGACTTCGATCACAAGGTATACCGCTCCATGATTGGTTCTTTATTGTACTTATGTGCATCTAGGCCAGATATAATGCTTAGTGTTTGCATATGTGCCCGATTTCAAGCTGCACCGAAGGAATCACACCATAAGGCTGTGAAGCATATTCTTCGATATCTAGCTCACACACCAACACTAGGATTATGGTACCCCAAGGGCTCTACTTTTGATCTCATTGGATATTCTGACTCTGACTATGCTGGTGATCGTGTGGACCGCAAGTCAACATCTGGTACTTGTCATTTCCTCGGACGATCTTTGGTCTATTGGTCCTCGAAGAAACAGAAGTGCGTATCTCTGCCTACTGCTGAAGCTGAATACATTGCTGCTCGTTCTTGTTGTGCTCAATTGCTATGGATGAAGCAAACCCTCAAGGACTATGGCGTCAACGTGAAGAATGTGCCTCTCCTCTGTGACAATGAGAGTGCCATCAAGATTGCTCACAACCCAGTTCAGCACTCGAAGCAAAGCACATTCAGATTCGTCATCATTTTCTTCATGATCATGTGTTGAAGGGCGACATCTCCATCGAGCACGTGAAGACTGAAGAACAGTTAGCCGATATCTTCACAAAGCCCTTGGATGAGAAGAGATTTAGCAAGTTGCGGTGTGAGCTAAATATCTTAGAATCTTTGAATGTTCTTTGAAAAGGACACACATCCTGACACTTATGCAAAATTGATGACTTAGATGTGCAACACATGAAGAAACGTTTTTCTTCAATCAATGAAGAATAACACTCTAAGTGTGAAGAAATTAATGAAGAATTTGATTCTCAGAACCCTACGACAATTGTACGCGGTGTCTGAAATCATCATTCTTATACGATGGGTCACACCACCACCAAACTTGAAAATTTTCATTTTTGAAATTCCTCAGTTTTTGAAATTCTGTAGTTTTTCAAATTCTTCAACTATGCAAAATCTTCACTGGTTCCGATGTTTTTCTTCATTGACTATATATATATATATATATATATATATATATATATATATGAGTTTATGTCCTCTACAGCATTCACTTATGGCTATTTCTTCAAGTTGTTTCTTCTACTAAGTGAATGTGATCGGACCCTTTCCCCTCTATGCTATACTCAACCCAATCTATTCACAAATTCTTCATGTGTGTTCTACTTGAAACTCGCTCAAAATCTTCACTATGTCCTTGACAGCTGAAGAATTTGTGAACGGAACTTTAAAACCAATCTTATCCAAATTTTCGGTTTTACCGCTCAAACCGTTCCGGATCCCACGATAGACTTATCTATTCACCCACGATCTAACACGATCTCCACTTCTCAGTACGTGGGTGACACATGTCAAGCGAAGGAGAAGGGTCAGGGGCATGTTCGTCCTAAATCTTCGGGCAAACAGTTTTTCACTACCACTATAAATACCCCCTCTCCCCTTCCTCACTTCCTTTACTTCGCTCGACCGCTCTCTCTCTCGCTCGAGCTTCTCAAACCCTAGCGCCGCCACTACTCCATCGTCGCCGGTGAGGAAGAGCTTCACTGCCTCGACCTCGTCGCCGTTGTACTCGCGCCGACCGCGGAAATCTTCACTCCGCCGCCGCCGTAGCTGTCTTCCTCCGCCGAGTTAGGGTGTGGAAGATCTACACCGACGAACTTCACTGTTCTACTTCTCAGTTCGCCGTGTTCTTCATCCAGGGTAATTAAAAGTTACTTTTACTGCCCTCTTTTGATTCGAAATTTCACAACAAAATCTTCAAAGGTGTTTTATTCTTCAAATCCTCACACACAAAACACCTCACTAGTCATCTGTTCTTGATTCGTTTCTCTAAGCATCGTTTTTCTTCAAGATTCCTCAATTGTGTGGATCCTCGATCTATACAACTCTGGAACCTAAGATAAAGAACGCTTAGTGAAATTCTTCAAGGCTCATTTGGTCAAATTCCTCAAACTTGTTCTTTTTGAAAAACCTTCTGAGAATGCATATGACCTCTCCAAATTCCTCCCAACTATACTCTGATCACAGGTACTCATGTCCACTGCTGAATCACTAGGTTCTCATCAACTTAACTCATTTGCAGCGTTCCTCGAAGAAAAGTTGCACACTTATTCAGAAAATTCGATTGTTCAAATTCCTCATCTGAAGAATATGGCTGACGGAAAAAAGCCGCAGAAAGGAGGAAAGAAGCCTGAGGTCATGACTGCTTTTGAAATCCCCGAGGACCTCTATGCTGACTATTGCACACCTGATGAGGCCGAGTTCGGAAAAGAAAGCAAAACTTAGCGCAAGGTGTGCATATGGAGGATTGAACGGAGATGGGCAAGAGAATGGAGGGAGTACATATATGTGACTCCAAAGTATATGAAGAAATTCACACTTAATCCTCCATGCCCAAGAGCTCCATTGGCACCTGGCCAAGAAGCTGACCCCACCAGCATCAAGCGTGGTGAGGACTTTCCTGAAGAATGGGCCAAACGCCAAGCCAAGTTGGCAAGACAAGCCAAAGAAGTAGTAAGGAAATTCAATGAAGACTCTGCTGCTGCTGCTGCCACTGAGGCCTCTGTCAGGCCAAGAAAATCAATGGCAAAGAAGCCTGCTCACAAGCCAAGTGCTTTCACCAAGTATGCCCTCACGGCCAAGTTCCTCAGCAATGCCCTCACGGCCAGAATCTTCAAAGCTCTCACGACCACATTCTTCAAATCCCTCATGGCCAGTTCCTCATGCTGCTCCTGCTCCCCCAAAGTCCTCAGCTCCTCCCCCAAAGTCCTCAGCTGCTCCGGCAAAGTCCTCAACACCTGTACATCTGGCCACGTGCCAAAGGACTACATGCATCTCTATTGCCTCTGGTGCCTCAGCGAGTTCCTCAGCTGCACCAAAGTCTTCATCAGGCCCCACTCTGTTGAAGACAAAGGCAACGGCTGGTTGAGGTCCTCGGCCAAGTCCGAAGAAGAAATAGGTTGCCTTCCAAGTGCCATCTAACGATGAAGCTGATGATGATGAACTTGCAGAAATCATCAGAGACCGACAAGAAAGGGCCGCTAGAGCCAAAGGCACACTTGTGCCACTGCTTCTGGATCCAAAGGCGATTCTCGAGTACATTGATCTCTGGCACAAGGATCCAGACACCCCTATGCCTGATTTTCATTTAACTCCTAGTCAAAGTCACATGCTGACCCATTTCATCTCTGAAGAGAAATGGAAATTTGAGAAGGCCAGGCAGATCAAGAAGGCTCAGTTCAGAAAGGAGAAGTTCCTGAGGAAAAAGGTTGTCAAAATGACAACTGATGAACTACTTCAGATCCAGTCTGAAATCAAAGCCCTCAGCGATGACTTTGATGCCTACTATGCTGATTGGCAAGGAGCCAAAGTCAGGTTTGTGAAACTGACTGAGAAATTCACAAATGTTGCAGCCCCATCGCAACAAGAAATTCCTCAAGCTGAAGCTTCTGCTCAGCAAACTGAAGAACATGCCAGCACCACTGATGACATTCAGGCTGCTGATGAAAATGCTAGTTCCAGGGCTGATGACTCCATTTCAGCCGCTGAAGAAATTGCCAGGGCATCCACTAGTGGTGCGCCTGAAGAAACTGAAGAAGTCAGGCCAACTGCATCGGTTGCGCCTGAGGAAATTCAACCAGATTCCTCAACTCCATCTGCGCCTACACCAACTCCAATTCTTCCATGTGCATTTGATGTGAAGAAGACCAAGGCTGCAGAGCGAGCTGCAGTGAAGAAAAAGAAAGCATCAAGTGCTTCAAAATCTTCAGCTCCAAAGAAGATGAAGCCTATGACCAGCTCATTTGAAAATCCAATTGATGCTATTCCAATTTCAACCATGCCATCAAAGGACCTTGTTCCTTTTGGTGAAGAATATTTGATCCCAAGCGGATCTGATGAAGAACCTCAATCTGCTGCTTCGTCAGAGCAGGTTGATGAAGAAATTGAAGTGGATACGATCCCTTCAACGCCTTTTACTTCCTCGCCAATGCCTCAGTTCACAGCTGAAGATGCTGGCGTTGAAGAAATTGAAGATGAAGACGTGGATATTGGCTGCACAACGCCCGTGATGAATGATGACTTTTGGGAAAGTCGGCACCCCAATACTCCACTCTTCACCCCACTACAACAAATACCTCAGTCCCCTTCACCAACATTTCAAATGGGCTCTGAAGAAACTCATCCCACCTTGTCTGTGCATGAAGACATTCTAGCCGCTAGTGCTGAAGAACTGTTGTTGTTGAACCTTTGAATACGCAGACTGCAAATGAAGAGGAACCAGAAATACCTCAGCCTGAAGAACCTGAGATTGCGATTCCTGAGGTTGTGATGCAACTCACTGACACTCCAGTGCCGAAGCCAATGGATCCATTCTCAAAGAAGCAAAAGTTCAAGGCTGAAGATTTCTTCAGCGAGCATGTGTTCTTCACTGACTATAACCCCTATGACTCTGCTCGCATAAGGAATAGGCGTTTCTGGACTGCTAGTCAAGCCAATTTCTATTCCTCAGTACTGTTCAACAAAGACAAAGTCTTCGATCATGAACATATTCCTCATGTGGACATGGAGTCTCTACCGTGCTTCGAGCCAGTCCTCAGTGTTCTTCACGATGCTGGATTGCTAAATTTCTGCACTGACATCTGTGATTGGAATGAAGAACTCATTCTTCAATTCTAGGCAACGCTGCACATCACAGGAAACTCTGAAGATGTGAATTCATGGGTGCTGGACTGGATGTCTGAAAATACTCACTACAAGGCACCAACAACTGAATTGCTTCGTGCCCTCCCACTTAGTCCTCCCCTTGACAGTGCTCGTTGCATCTACAGTGAACCTGAGCTTTCAAATCATTTCATGCAAGTGCTGATGAAGCCTTTGAAGCTAGGGCAGGCTCCTTGAACCAAATTCCTCGTCAAGGAATTACTATATGTGCCTCGGACTGTCTATTGCATTTTGACAAAGACAATGAGTCCTATCAAAGGCCATGACTCAAATGATGAAGAAGTCGTTGGCATCATGAAGAGCATGCTTTTCAATATCATTCATGGTGTTCCTGTCAACTTCCATGATTTCTTCATGAGGACTCTGGCGAATATTGCTATGTCACCATTTGAGCTGAAGCCTTATGCACCATGGATTATGAGATTCATCAGGACAAGGGCTTCACTAAATTACAAAGCTGACACTTTGAACCATGGCAGCTACTTGCCTCCGATTGAAGTCCTCAAATGGACATTTTCCTCAGCCGATGACAAAGGCAAGGCAACTGCTGTGATAGATGAAGGCATTCATCCATTGGATGGTCAATTTCGCAAGGCTTCATCCTACTCCACCAATGATGACTCTGCCACGCATGACTCTGCCGCCAAGCAAAATCCTCAAGCCACAACACCCAGGGTGATGACTGATCATGAGTTACTCCTCAGTCTTCATCAGAAGGTTGATCGCAATCATCAATGGGTCAAGCGTCAGTTTGGTTCCATTCTTCACAACATGACATCAACACACAATGCAGTGACGAAAAACCACTACTACCTCCATGAAACCTTCAACCGTACCTGGGCTGTTCTATTACATGTCTACAGCACTGCAGATCTGAAGAATATGGGTCTCAAGGAAGAATTTGACTGGTCTGCACCTCCACCGAAGAAATTCAAGAAGGTAAAAGTTCCTTCCTTGGTGGCCAGCTCCTATTCTTCATCGCGCGACACTGATGAAAATGAAGATTTGGACGACACTGTGGCAGGCCCTACTACGACAACCGACCCCGACAACGCTGACGCTCCTCCATCAACTTGATATTCTTCAGGGGCGTTAGTCCTCTGTTTCGATCCTTTTGGTCATTCGATGACAAAGGGGGAGAAATTTGAGTCAGTCTTCAAGCGGGTCTATTATATGGGCGTTTTTTTGCTAAGTTACAACTCTTGTTCTTCTAAAACTTTATTGGATCGAGTTGTAATCTTAAACCCGATGGTGCCCTGATACTTTTGATGCACTGTGCTTTGATACTCTTGATACGTTATTCTGCATGCTTGTTCCTCATTAATATTATTGCACGCATGCTGAATTTCATCAGGCACCATATTTCATCATGCATTTCAAATTCTTCATATTATATGTCAAATGCGTGTATGAATTACAAGATATAGGGGGAGATCTCCATGATTCAACTCTTCAAGTGTGCATTGCTTCAAAAGCAAATTCCTCACTATGCACATCTTCAGGGGGAGTTCTTCTATATCTTGCAATCAAATTCCTCAATATCAGTACTTACACTTCATATGTTTATCCCCGTTGAAAACTTAACCTATACTGTCATCAATCACCGAAAAGGGGGAGATTGTAAGTGCATCTAGTGCCCCTTAGTGATTTTGGCGTATTGAAGACTTATAGGTTAAGGGACTAATGAGTTTGTGAGTGTACACAGGTCTATAAGTCTATGAGGAGTTTGATATTTAAAGAGAAAGTCGACCCCTAAAAATGAATATCTTCGACTGAAGATTTTGGTATTCCTGAAGACTTTCATGAATACTTTGAAAGTGAAGAAATTGGTGTGTCCGTGAAGACTTGATATTCATGCTAGGAATATGAAGCTTGAAGACTTTTGTTTTCATAGTTTTGTTTTTCTATTTCTTGAGTCATAGGAAACACCGTACTGTTAAAGGGGGTCGAGGAAATACTAAGGAAAAATTTCCAAGTGATGCTCAACTCAAAATCCTACACCTTCCAAACCCTTCGAGTGAAGCCTTTGGAAATCTCATACAGTTCAGTCAATTTCTTCAGTGACAGAGACGAAGTTCTTCTGGTCACTGAGAAATTTGTTCTGACTGAGGAGTTAGGAATTCTCCAGTGCGGATTGCCTACACAGTGAGGAACATGATAGCCCTGAGGAATTTGAAAGTCAAATTTCCGACCGTTGCTGTGCTGCGCGCCAGCTGTCCCAAAATATCTTATCCACCTAACTGTCATATCAGACAAGGGCATTTATGTCTTATCATGTCGGGCTGCTCCCTAGGCTATAATTAGCCGCCCCCTACAACCACTAGCTGGTTGGCTGCTCTGAGAGAAACTAACACTTGTCATTTGAGAGCAACCCATCCTCCGAGGACTTTGAGCGAAAATCATCAAGGAAAAGCCCCAAACTCAAACACCTACAAACCCAAAGTGATTGAGCATCACTGAAGAGATTGATCCTGCGTGGATCTGGCGCTTGTTACCTTTGAAGACTGTGCTTCTTCCAGACGGTTAGGCGTCATGGTCTAGAGCATCCAAGAGGAATTGTGGATCGCCGAGTGACCGAGTCTGTGAAGGTTTGGAAGTCGCCTGAAGACTTACCATGAGTGATTGTACGAGGTCTGTGTGACCTTAGTTCAAGGAGAATACAGTGAAGACTTGGTGTCCTGAGCTGCGTGCTCAGCGACTGGGTGTCCGCGACTGTGTGTCCTCGAGTTTAAATACTCAGCCGCTCCAACCAGACGTACAACTGAGACAGCAGTTGGAACTGGTCTACCAAATCATTGTCTTCACCAACCTTACTGGTTCCATTTCCTCAACTCTTTCATTTCCTCATTACTGTGTTGAGTGATTGTTCATATCTGTGTTTGAAGACTTTGACTGAAGACTTTCTCAATTTCCTCAGTTCAATTTCTTCAGTCTGTTTGTCTTCATCTTGTGTTATCCTGTGTTTACGCTTTCTGTACTCTGTGCTTGTCTTCATTTCATAATGATGACTATGTCTGTATCCTGTTATGCTTACTTCTGAGTACTTATTCCGCTGCTAGTAGTTCTTCGCTAAGGAATTTCCTCACCGGCAAATTCCTCAGTGAAGAATTCATAAAAATCGCCTATTCACCCCCCCTCTAGTCGATATAACGCACTTTCAAACGACAAATCCATATAATAATGCAGAACTAGAGAATGTGGCATAATGAGTAGGGCCAAAGAGATCCATATGAAGTAATTCAAAGGGTCGAGAGGTGGTCATGATAGTCTCCGAGGGATGCTTGGCTCTGGTAATCTTTCCAGATTCACAAGCCCCACAAAGATGATCTTTGAGGAATTTGACACCCTCGATGCCAATGTTATGCTTCTTCCTCGCGAGTGTATGCAAGTTCCTCATCCTAGCATGACCTAGTCGTCGATGCCATAACCAGCCTTCTAAAGCTTTTGCTAGTAGACACGTGGCAGGCTGTGGTCCTGCAGAGAAATCAACAATATACAAGTCTCCTTTCCTAAAGCCTTCGAAGACTTTGGATTTGTCAGATTCCATTAGCACAATGCAATGATATTTGCCAAAGACGACAACCATATCAAGATCACAAAGCATTGAGACAGACATGAGGTTGAATCCTAAGGACTTGACAAGCATGACTTTGTTCATGTGTCTATCCTTTGAGATCGCAACCCTACCTAGACCCAGTACCTTCCTTTTGCCTTTGTTGGCGTAGGTGATATGCTTCAGATGAGATGGAGATAAATCAGTGTCCATCACTAAGTTCCTGTCAACAGTCATGTGATTTGTACATCCATAGTCGAGGACCCACTTAGTAGCTTTGGGGTTTTCATCCTACAGATGAATTAGTGCAACTTACGAACCCATATACTTCATCAGTGAAGAATATGATATCATTTCGTCAACAATAACAGATATAGCAATATGAGGACGTGAGAAATGAGTGATTCATTTCTTCATGATTAGCTTGCATCCATTCAAGCATATTCAGGTCTCTAGCAAATTCTTCAGACGATTAAGTTCGTCTGGAGACCCGACCCTGCATAAGGGATTAGTTCTTTTTCTTCACCGCCCACATCTGGAGGGGTGGCAAAGAGTTCATCATTCTGCGAGCTCCATAAGAAAAAGATGGCATTGAAGCCAGTACACAGAGTGGTTAGGATAAGCATATGAAGAAGCAAAGAAATTCTTTGAGGACTTATGAACATAATGGTTGAAGAATAATGCACATATTCATAGCCTTTAGACTTTCCCTGTGAAACAGAAGTGTTAGCACGATGATGTTCATATGAGGATTTGTATCCACGTGAGGAATTTGATCCAGATGAAGAATTTGGTCCATATGAGGACTTGGATCCATATGAAGATTTTGATCCATATGAAGAATTTGATCTGGGGTTCCTGTCTTCATAGGTGGTGTCATGATGACATTCACCTGAAGATTTTCAAGGCACCTTTTGGGAACCCAGATTTTCTTCATAGGGGGACCGTTCCTGCAGTTAGTTCCAACATATCGAGCAAATACTTCACCATTCTGATTCTTGAATAGTTTATAGTTGGAGTCAAATTACTCATCAGAGGAATATGAAGATTCACAAGTAAAGCCAGATAATGTGCATGGATCTATGGAAGGTCCCTTCGCAGCAACCCATGAGGTTTTGGGGTACTGCTTAGGTTTACAGTAGGTCCCATCAACATTGAATTTCCTCTCAAAGGCAATACCCTCTTTCCTAGGGTTCCTGTTCAAGATCTGCTTTTTAAGGACATCACAAAGAGTCTGATGCCCTTTGAGGCTTTTGTATATGCCTGAGACATGCAATTCCTTCAACCCTGCATTATCGTCAGTGATACATGTGGTATCCTCAGATGAGGAATTTGTGACCACATAGACAGTTGAAGAATTTGCAGCAATGGAAGCATTTGATTCAGGTGAAGAATTAGCAGATTCACACTCAATGCATTTCAAACATGGTGGAATAAATTCTTCCTGAGCGGAACTGATCTATTGAGCAAGCAATGAATCGTTTTCCTTCTGAAGATCTTCATAACTTACTCTTAACTTCTCAAGATCTTGCTTTCTCTGAAGAAATTCATAAGAAAGCTTCTCAAGATCAATTAAGAGGGTGTTATGACGATTTTGAAGGTTGTCAAAGTTAGACTGAAGTTTCTGAAGACTACCAGTCAAATCCTTAGTCTATTCAATTCCTCACCCAACATATCATTGCTTTCATCAAGCATGTTTTGAACTATTTCAAGAGCTCTTTGTTGTTTAGTGGCAAGGGAAGCAAGTTTAGTGTAGCGGGTCCAAATTCATCACCCGATTCATCATCACTAGATTCGCAAAGATATCATTCAGTTACCTTGGCACCCTTTGCCATAAGGCATGGTGCAGTGGATGATGATTTTGGGGCGAAAGTCATCTCCTTGAGAGATTCCTTGAAATCCTCAAACCAAGGATCATGACGAGTTTGATGGCCTGCATAGACCTCAGAGAGTCGGTCCTAGATAATCTTCACATGGTTGAGATGCATGATGTTCCTGTACTGACTTTGGGACAAACAGGAGCAAATGATATCCTTCACCGTGAGGTTGAGTAGAGTGTACTTGCGAATATCATCAGCCTCCTCCATCTTGCATAGATCGGTAAGACCAATCTTAGTGACTGTCCACAGTTTGCTGTTCATCGCCATGAGTCGCTTCTTCATCATGGCCTTCCACTTGGGATACTCATGACCGTCAAAGATGGGGCATGTCACTTTCTCCATTCCTGCAGCCGACATAACTAAAACTCCAGGCGGTTAAACCAAAATCACACAGAACAAGGGAGTACCTTGCTCTGATACCAATTGAAAGTGCGTTAAGTTGACTAAGGGGGGGGGGTGAATATGCGATTTTTACAAATTCATCACTGAGGAATTTCAGGGTGAGGAAATACCTAACTCACGAACAACTAGCAGCCGAATAGGTACTCAGGTATAAGCATAACAGAGCAATAGCATAGTCATCATGATGAAATGAAAAACAAACACAGAGCACAAGTAGTGTAAACACAGGATAAGCAGGTTGAAGACAATGTTACTGAAAAACTGGATTGAGGAATTAGAGAAAGTATTTAGTCAAAGTCTTCAAACAGTAATGATCAGGTTCATCAACACATGAATGAGGAAATGAAAGGGTTGATGAAATAGAACCAGTAGGCTTGGTGAAGATAATGATTTGGTAGACCAGTTCCAAGTGCTGTGACAGTTGTATGTCTGGTTGGAGCGGCTAAGGATTTAAACTCAAGGACACAAAGTCCCGGACACACAGTCCTCACCGTATTCTCCTTGAGCTAAAGTCACACAGACCTCGCCCAACACTCGTGGTAAGTCTTCACAGGTGACTTCCAAACATTCACAGACTTGGTCACTGGGCGATCCACAGTTTCTCTTGGATGCTCAGACCATGACGACTAACCATCTGGAGGATACACAGTCCTCAAAGGTAAGAAGCGTCGGTTCCACACAAGAACAATCTCTTCAGTGATGCTCAATCACTTTTGGTTTGTAGGTGTTTGGGTTTTCCTCAATTGATGATTTTTGCTCAAAGTCCTCGGAGGATGGGATGCTCTCAATGACAAGTGCCAGTTTCTCTCGGAGTAGCCAACCAGCTAGTTGTTGTAGGGGGCGGCTATTTATAGCCTAGGGAGCAGCCCAACATGATAAGACATAAATGCCCTTCAATGATATGACCGTTAGGTGGTAGGATATTTTGGACAGCTGGTGCGTAGCACCGCAACGGGCGGATTTGAGGTTTGAATTCCTTAGGGCTATCATGTTCCTCACTGTGTAGGCAATCTGCACTGGCGAATTCCTAACTCCTTAGTCAGAACAAATTCCTCAGAGACCAGAAGATCTTCGTCTTTGTCACTGAAGAAATTGACTGAACTGATATGAGATTTACAATGGCTTCACTCGAAAGGATTGGGTAGGTGTAGGATTTTGAGATGAGCATCACTTGGAAATCAATTTCCTTAGTATTACCTCGACCCCTTTAACAGTACGATGTTTCCTATGACTCAAGAAAGAGATAATGAAACTACGAAAACAAAAGTCTTCACGCTTCATACTCCTCGCATGAATATCCAAGTCTTCAAGGTCACACCAATTTCTTCACTTTCAAAATCTTCAGGAGAACCAAAGTCTTCAGCTGAAGACATAAATTTTTAGGGGTCGAATTTCATAGTAAACATCAAACTCCTCATAGACTTATAGAGCCTGTGTACACTCACAAATATATTAGTCCCTTAACCTATAAGTCTTCAATACACCAAAATCACTAAGGGGCACTAGATGCACTTACAATCTCCCCCTTTTGGTGATTGATGACAAATAGGTTAAGTTTTCAATGGGGATAAACGTATTAACTGAAAGTGCTCAATATTGAGGAATTTGATTGCAAGATATAGAAGAACTCCCCCTGAAGATGTGCATATGTGGGGAATTTGCTTTTGATAGCAGATGCACATTGTAGAGTAATATCATGGAGATCTCCCCCTATATCTTGTAATTCATACACGCATTTAACATATCGAATGAAGAATTTGAAATGCATGATGAAATGTGGTGACTGATGTAATTCAGCATGCGTGCATAACATATATGAGGAAATAGCATGCAGAAAAAACAGAAGTATCAGATCACCATTGGACTTAAGTTTAAAACTTGATCCAACAAACACTTCAGAAGAGCGAGAGTTGCAACTTAACAAAAAAACGCCCATATAAATAGACCCGCTTGAAGACTAACTCAAATTTCTCCCCCTTTGTCATCAAATGACCAAAAGGGACGAAAAGTGAGGACTAACGCCCCTGAAGAATATCATCACGAAGTTGATGGAGGAGCGCCATCATTGTTGGAGTCGGTTGTTGGAGTAGGGCCTACCATAGTGTCGTCCAAATCTTCATTTTCATCAGTCTCGCATGATGAAGAAAACGAGTTGGCCACCAAAGAAGGAACTTTGACTTTCTTGAATTTCTTCGATGGTCGCTTAGACCATTCGAAGTCCTGCTTGAAGCCCATTTGCTTAAGATCTTCTTCACCATATAGATGAGGCAGAACAGCCCAGATGCGATCAAATACTTCATGTACGTAGTAGTGGTTCTTCTTCACTAAATTGTGTGTCGCAGTCATGTTGTAAGGAATTGAACCAACTGTCGCTTGACCCATTTGTGGTTGTGATCGACCTTCTGATAAAGAATGAGGAGAAGCTCACGATCAGTCATCACCCTTGGAGCTGTGCCTTGAGGATTTTGCTTTAAAGCATTGGCGACAGAGTCATGAGTGGCAGAGTCATCATTGGTGGAGTAGGATGCAGCTTTGCGGAACTGTCCATCCAATGGATGAATGCCTTCATCAATAATAGTGGCCTTGCCCTTCTCTTCAGCTGAGGAAATAGTCCGCTTGAGGACTTCAATGGGGGGTAAGTAGCTGGCATGGTTAAGTGTATCAGCCTTGTAGTTGATTGAAGACCTTGATCTAATGAATTTCATGATCCAGGGAGCATAAGGCTTCAATTCAAATGGAGAAAGAGCAACATTTGCCATAGTCCTCATGAAGAAGTCATGGTAGTTGATTGGATACCATGCATGATATTGAATAGCAGATTCTTCATGATGCCAATGACCTCTTCTTCATTAGAGTCATGGCCTTTGATAGGACTTACGGTCTTGGTTAGAATTTTGTACATGGTCCGAGGCACATAAAGCAATTCCTTCACGAGGAATTTGGTTCTTGGGGCTTGGCCAGACTTCAGCGGCTTCATCAACACTTGCATGAAATGACCAGAGAGCTCCGATTCATGATAGAGGAGACGTGCACCTTCAAGGGGAGGACTGACAAGAAGCGCATGAAGTAATTCAGAGGCCGGTGCTTTGAAGTGTGTATTCTCTGTCATCTAGTCCAACACCCAAGAATTTATATCATCATAATTGCTAGTGATGTGCAGCGTCGCGTAGAACTGAAGAATTAGCTCTTCATTCCAATCACATATATCAGTGCAGAAGTTGAGTAGCCCAGCATCATGAAGAACACTGAGGACTGTGTGAAGCAAGGCAACAATTCCATATTCACATGAGGAATATTCTCATGGTCAAAGATCTTGTCCTTATCGAATAGCAGTGAAGAGTAGAAGTTCATCTGACTTGCTGTCCAGAAACGCTTCCTTCATAGACAAGCAGAGTCATATGGATTGTAATCAGTGAAGAATACATGCTCATGAAAGAAGTCATCAACCTTGAACTTCTGCGTCTTTGAGAATGGATTATTCGGCTTGAGCTGAGGTGTATCAATCAATGTCTTCACTGCCTCTTGAATCACAGTCTCATGGGCCACATGCTGAGGAATTTCAGTTTCCATTTCAGTAGCAGCCTGGGTCTCCTTTTCTTCAGCAGCTTTAACATCCGCACTAGTGGCTGGAATTTCTTCAGGCATGGTAAGAAGAGATGCTTGAGGTTCATCAGAGCCCGTATGAACTTCTTCAATCTGGACTGGGGACTGAGGAATCTGTTGCAGTGGGGTGATCATGGGGGAATTGGGGTGATGACTTTCCCAATCGTCATCATTCAACACTAGAGTGGTGCACCCAATGTCCACATCTTCTTCTTCTTCATCAATTTCCTCAACGCCTGCCTCTTCAGCTGTGAACTGAGGCATGGGCGATGATACCAGAGGGGTTGAAGTGACATTGTCCACTTCAATATCCTCATCCAACTGCTCTGTTGAAGCAGTAGAGGGATCTTCTTCATCTGATTTGGTTGAAATCACATAATCTTCAACAAAAGGAACGATTTCCTTTGATGGCATGCTTGAAAGAGGAACAACATCTATGGGATTTGCAAAAGAGCTGGTCAAATTCTTCGCCTTCTTGGGAGCAGAAGACTCTGAGGAAGCAGATGCTTTTCTTTTCTTCACTGACACTCTCTCCACAGCCTTGGTTCTCTTCACTTCTAAAGCAGAAGGAAGGATAGGACTTGGTGTTGGTGTTGGTGCAGGAGGACCAGAGGAAATTGGTGCAGTTTCAATAGGCACAACTGATGCAGTTGTCCTGACTTGTTCAATTTCCTCAGGCGCAACGTCAGATGCTTCAGCTGGCCTATCTTGTTCTTCAGGCGCAACACTAGTGGTTGCCCTGGCAATTTCTTCAGCGGCTGGAATAGCTTCATCACCCCTGGTGATTTCAGTCTCATCAGCAGCTGATTTTCATCAGCGGTGCTGGCATGTTCTTCAGTTGGCTGTGCAAATGCTTCAACCCGAGGAATTTCAATGTGCTTTTGAGCAGCAACATTGGAAGTAAATCTCTTCGCCATTCTGACGAATCTGACTTTGTCTCCCAGCCATTCTTCATTGTAGGCGTCAAATTCATCACTGAGTTTCTTGATTTCAGATTGCAGAGCAACAAGTGCATTAGGTGATAGCTTTAGAACATTGTCCTTCAAAAAGCATTGTTTCTTGTACTGAGTTTTCTTCACGGACCTAGCTTTCTCAAATTTCCATTTTTCTTTAGAAATAAAAGCCGTCAACATATGAATTTGGCCAGGTGTGGGGTTTAATTTTGGTAAGGGAGTGTTTGGGTCCTTGTGCCAGAGATCAATGAAGTCCAGGATCTTCTTTCGGATCCAGCATGAGTGGCACATCGCCACCCTTGGCTCTAGTGGCCCTTTGCTGTCTGTCTCTGATGATTTCTGCTAATTCCTCATCATCAGCTTTGTCATCATCTGACGACACTTGGAAGGCAACTTGCTTTTTATGAGGACTTGGTCTTGTGCCTCGTCCAGCAGTAGCCTTGGTCTTCAGCAAAGTGGGGCCTATTGAGGACTGAGGAGGAGCTGAAGAACTTGCATATGCTCCTAAAGAAATTGAGATGCCTGTGGTCCTTTGGCAAGAGGCGAGATGCACATGTGCCGAGGACTTTGCTAGAGGAGCTGAGGGTTTTGCAACTTGAGGAACTGGAGCAGCTTGAGGAATAGGCCGTGAGGACACAAATGAGCTTGGCCGTGAGGGCATTGCTGAGGAAGGTGGTTTGCGAGCTGGCTTCTTGGGCATAGACTTCTTGCTAGTAGAGGCCTCAGCAGCGACAGCAGCTGAGTCATTGTTGAATTTCCTCACTGCTTCCTTGGCCTATTTGGCCAACTTGGCTTGCGGATTGGCCCATTCATCAGCATAGTCCTCACCGCGCTTGATGCTAGTGGGATCAGCAATTTTGCCACGTGCCAATGGAGGTCTTGGGCAAGGAGGGTTTAGAGCGAATTTCTTCATGTACTTTGGAGTGACATATCTGTATTCCCTCCATTCCTATTCCCATCTTCGTTCAATCTTCTAAATGCGCACCTTGCGCTCATTCTTTGTTTCCTTTCCGTGAGTTGCCTCATCAGGAGTGCAATACCCTGCATAGATGTCATCAGGGATTTCGAAAGAAGTATTCACTTCCAGTTTCTTCCCTCCCTTCTGAGGTCTCTTGCCATCTGCCATTTTCTTCAGCTGAGGATTTTGAACAATTGAGTTCTCTTAAGAAGTATGCAGTTTTTCTTCGAGGAACGCTGCAAATGAGTTAAGTAGATGAGAACCTAGTGATTCAGAAGCGGACATGTGTACCTGTGAACAGAGTATAGGTGTGAAGAATTTGGAGAGGTCATATGTGTTCTCAAAAGTTTTGGCAAAAAGGAACAAGTTTGAGGAATTTGACCAGATATGTCTTGAGGAATTTCACTAAGCGTTCTTTGACTTAGGTTCCAGAGTTGTATGGATTGTGAAATTCACACATTTGAGGAATCTTGAAAAAAATGTCGCTTAGAGAAACAGATCAAGAATAGATGATTGTGTGAGGTGTTTAAAGTGTGGAAGTTGAAGAATAAACACATTTTGAAGATTATATGGAAATCATCGGAATCAACAAAGGCAGTAAAAGTAACTTTTAATTACCCTTGACGAAGAACACGACGAACTGGGAGTTTTAGATTGGAAGTTCGTCAGTCCAGATCTTCCACGCCCTAACTTGGCAGAGGAAGACAGCTACAGCGGCGGTGGAGTGAAGATATCCGCGACAGGCGCGAGTACGACGGCGACGAAGTCGAGGTAGTGAAGCTCTTCCTCACCGACGACGATGAAAGTAGCGGCAGCGCTAGGGCTTGAGAGCTCGAGCGAGGGGAGTGAGTTCGAGCGGGGTAAATGCAGTCTGAGGAGGGTGAGGGGTATTTATAGTCGAGATGAAAAACTGCTCGCCCGAGGAAAATGGACGAACGTGCCCCTGACCCTTCTCATCCTAGCGACATGTGTCACCCACGTACAGTGCGGTGGAGATCTTATGAGATTGTGGGTTAATAGATAAATCTTATCATGGGATGTGGAACGGGTTGAGCAGCAAAAGCCGAAAATTCAGATAAGAAAATTTTAATGTTTCGTTCGCAAATTCTTTAGTTGACAAGGACACAGTGAAGATTTTGAACGGGTTTCAAATAGAACGCACATGAAGAATTTGTGAACAGACTGGGTTGAGTTTAGCATCGAGGGGGAAAGGGTCCGATCACATTCACTTAGCAAAAAAAGCAACTTGAAGAATTATCAATAAGTGAGTGCTGTAGAGGACATAAAACTCAAGTATATATTTAGTCAATGAAGAATAACGATGGAAAGAGTGAAGATAATGCAAAATTGAAGAAATTGAACAATTGAGGAATTTCAAAAATGAAGAAAAACTCAAATTGAAGATTTTCAACTTTGGTTGGTGGCGTAACCCATCGTATAAGAATGATGATTTTAGACACCGCGTACAATTGTCGTAGGGTTCTGAGAATTAAATTCTTCATTAATTTCTTCACACTTAGAGGGTTAGTCTTCATTGATTGAAGAAAAACTTTACTTCATGTATTGCACATCTAAGTCATCAAGTTTGCATAAGTGTTAGGATGTATGTTCTTTTCAAAGAACATTCGAAGATTCTAAGATATTTAGCTCACACTGCAACTTGCTAAATCTCTTCTCATCCAAGGGATTTGTGAAGATATCGGCCAGCCGATCTTTAGTATTTGCATGGTCGATGGAGATGTCGCCCTTCAACACATGGTCACGAAGAAAATGATGACGAATCTGGATGTGCTTTGGCTTCGAGTGCTGAACTGGGTTGTGAGCAATCTTGATAGCACTCTCATTGTCACAGTAGAGTGGTACATTCTTCACATTGATGCCATAGTCCGTGAGAGTTTGCTTCATCCATAGCAATTGAGCACAGCAAGATCCAGCAGCAATGTACTCAGCTTCAGCAGTAGAGAGTGATATGCAGTTCTCCTTTTTCGAGGACCAACATACCAAGGATCGTTCGAGGAAATGACATGTGCCTGATGTTGGCTTTCGGTCCACCCGATCACTAGCATAGTCAGAGTCAGAATATCCAATGATATCAAAGGAAGAGCCCTTGGGATACCATAATCCAAGTGTTGGAGTGTGAGCTAGATATCAAAGAATATGCTTCATAGCCTTATGGTGTGATTCCTTCGGTGTAGCTTGAAATCAGGCAGACATGCAAACACTAAGCACAATATCTGGCCGAGATGCACATAGGTACAATAAAGAGCCAATCATGGAGCGGTATACCTTTTAATTGAAGTCTTTACCATTTTCATTGGTGCATAGATGGCCATTGTGCTGATGCGTCCATTGTCGCATGTCCTTATACCAACCTTTTGTTGTTGTTAATGTAAGGGCGCATGTAAAATGAAGCGATCACAATGTTACCTTAAGGACATGTCTAACCAATGTTATTGTTAATCTAATGCCTCCAGTGATATGATGCAATTAAACTGTGTTAACAAATGGTACTCCTGCTATTTTCCCCAGTATGATAAGTAAGTTGCTTCTTTACGCTGCTGAGTGACCTGGTGTCCCCACGGTCCCATGCCCTTAAACCAACTCTTTAGTTGCTGTTGATTTACTGTATCTGGTAAACAAGCAATGCCACTATTAAAGTAATCCCATATTTGACGAATGTCATAGTTGATCGTAATGCTTCCGGTAACATGAAGCATTGCTGACGTTTTAAAATTTCTACTATCCTTGCATGATTGCCATGAACATAATTGAGATGCTTCTTTTCATTTCGTGTATGTTTCATATATTCTTATTGACCAACAACTGTTTACTTTCTATCTTTTTGTGCAGATAGGGATATTCATTTCACCTTGTTGCTATTGTGACCTTTTGGTGAACTGCACAAAACACTTTTTTTGGAATGAGTGTCTTGTGCAGTTCAACTAAAATGTCACGTGGGCAACATCTCTCAATTTTGATGGAACTGCACAAAATGGTGACTAGAGTTCCCAAAATCTCCGTCAAATTATGTTGGTAATCTCGTGCCACATTTTATTAGCCTTTGCAAGATGAGTCGTCACTGTCACCACAATGACACTTTATTTTAGTGGAACTGCACAAAAGGATAAGAAAATTATAGTTGTACCTTACATGAGCAGGACATCCAACCTTAATGTTGCTCAATTTTAGTGCAACTACTAAAGAAGAACCTGCCATCTCACGAGAGCAAGTACTTCTTGCTAGCTGAATGATGCAATCTTTGCTTCATTTCAGGTGAACTGCAGAAAAAGGCCCATGAATTGAATCATGGAGCTGCAGGTTGACCTCATCCGAGTGGAGTTGCAGGTTCACCAGATCGAGTCGTGGCGGCATAGGTCCCCTCACACCGGTCAGTACATTCCTTTATCAACATGATTGTGCTTTGTCTTGCTGTGCCAACGTTGTATTTTTTAAATAAAGCTATTCTATCGCAATCTTTTCTCATTTTGGAAATAAAGTTTGCTTCAACTAGTGCCACTATTATAGTAATTTCAAGGGATGCGTTAAAGATTGACGCATCAGGAACATAGATAGAATTGGTGGCCAAAAAAGGCCAATGTTCGTACAACCATCTCTACGGCTACTAGAGTCCTAAATCCATGCTCTTTCTTATCTGTGCAAACATGAATACTCTACTACAGATGTTGTGATGGTTAAGAGCATTCACCAAGTTCTTGGGTTGTATGACATGACTAGCCAAGATGGATTTAATCCCGATATTCACTTTATCAAAAGGCTCTAATGGGTTGGTTCTGAATCTTGCAAGCTGGGAATCAATGAGATGTGTAGGCATCTTTGTTGTAATTATTGTTTGAATCTTATTTGTTGGTTCTGAATCTTGCAAGATGGGAAACATGGCATGATGATGCAGAGGACAACAACCATAACAAACTATTCAAACTTGGTAGTATTGTCTGTGTGAAAGTGCGGCAAATGTGCTGATCATGTGCGTCCTGAGAATAATAATTCTAATTGTTATGCATGTTGATCCTGTGGCACTGATAGAACGAGCCAATGCATTACTTATTTTAAGAATACATTTTAATTAAGGCTAATTAAATTTAAATAAAGTGACCACCAACACTTGTTATTATAGTACCAATACAGACCCGCTCATGAACCGACGTGTGTGGCCGGAATAGGTTTCTTAATGGAGGCGTTTGAATGCACCGAGGGTGCATATTCTGCCGGGCGTGCAGCGGGCGAGGAAGGGGTAGTAACTGTTGTCGCCTATACACACTTAGTTTACTATTGAATCCAGTTCCCAAAGAGTTGAAAAACAAACAGCAACTGCCGCCTACTCACTCGATCACTTGAAGAGACTCCAATGGCGATCCAAGGGGCGATCCTGCTGGATATGGACTTCAGCAAGGAGTTCACCTTTGAGTTCTTTGTTCAGTCCCATGGCAACACCAAGTTGAATGTGATGTACACCAATGATCCAGACTCGGTGAAGCTCTGCCTCGCCGAGTTCAAGCAGTACCTACAGGACGAGAAAGCACAAGGTTGCAGGACTAGACCTTGTGCCCATCCATTCGTCTCCTGAAAGGTACCAGCAGATCGCAGTCGCCCAGGTATGCGTGTGGGATGAGGTTCTCGTCTACCACTGCTATAGGGCCATCAGAGGTTCTGGAGTATTCACCCGTTCATTGGCAGCGCCGACTGCACCTTCGCTATGGTGGAGAGAAGGAAGAATGTGATGATTCGGCCATCTGGTGTAACAAGCTTGTCGACATCGAGAAGCAATACAAAATCATCGGCAATGGACAGGAGAAGGACTCCGTGGATGACCTCGCCAAGACCATCGTCAACCCCTGCTAAGCCAACATGAAATAAGACAACGATACCAAGGACCTGAACACGTGGGAGGTACCTCTGAATCTAGCCTACATAACCTACACGGCCAAGGACGCATACACATGCTACGACATGTACAGGCGGATCTTGGACATGAGGGCGTGTGTGCTTCCCATAACCGATGAGTACACGGACAGCCGCAGCGTCATGATCAAGCGTGCCAGGAAGGTCTAGATGTTGTACTTTTGTGTTTAAGCACCTTTATCATCTGAGTGTTTCATGCATTAGCCTATGTGTCATAATTATCTATTTTGTCCGAAATATTTCTTCTAAGAACACATTAACCTGTTTTCTTTTTTAGTGGCTATTTGCTTATGTATGTAATTAGTTCACCCGTCCGTTAAAAAAAACTAGTTCACTCGGCTGCCGTGCTTTGGATCTCCTTCCTCCCAACATATTCCCCTTCTTAGGTCGACCCAGCAAGTCTCGTACACAGACATATGGGACCAACCACCTATCCATTTGTATTTCTTTATTTTGTTCAATCTTTCGTCCTCTTCCTATACAACGGCTGGCCATCATAGCCTATGGCGTCGGCCAGGACATCCCTCTACTCCCACACATTGTCCGACGGCGGCAGCTCCACCGGCCCACCCTGCACCCAAACAAGTCAACCCTCGTACTCCCCTCTACCCGCGTCTTCCCCCGCTCCAGTTCGTTCGGTCCGTGTCCTCGACATCGTCCTACGCCTTGGTGCTCTCGCCGTGGCGCTGCCGTTTGTCGTTCCCAACATGGCCGGCAAAACAAGAGGAATCAAGAGACAACTGTTCGTCGGGGGGCTGACAGTCCCGGGCCCACCAGGTCCATGGCCTAGGTTTTGTTGTTTAACATGGGCAACCGACGACATGTTTCAATGTTTTTTGGATCAAGCGGCCTCTGGGCCTCCCAACCTAGCTTGTCTATAACATCAGCAACCCAAGTTATGTTTGTTTTTTCAAGATGACGCATAATTCAGTTCTATTTTTCTATAAGAATCCAAAACCGAACCTATGTTTTCCATTCTATAATAGAAACAACCCAAGGTTCCGTTAAACCTATCGTTCGTCCAACCATTTTATAGACCTTCCCACTTCCTTTATCTTTTGTTTTCATCAATCCTATATCTGAATTTTCTTCCACTTTCTTTTTCGATGTAACTGAGTTTTCTCCCAGTACTTTTCCCTAGAACCAACTCAATTGTCCCACATCTAGCCTAAAAAATAATAATACCCCAGGTCCTATTAACTCATCAAATTAAAATGATATTTTATTTCGTAAATTGAAAGTTCTTACAAAATAATAACAATAATTGTTTATATATAACTTGGCAAGTAAACTCCTAGTGATTGTGTACATAAGCTTGCAAAGATTTTACTAACCAATGCAGTTATAGACGTGCAATCATGTGTTTATGTTTTTATAACATTTCTCCGTCCAGCCCAACATGATATTTTCACCCATCCCAGCAAGTTCGCGGATATCGAGAATAATGCAAATGGGCTTTAAATTCTACCACATATATAAACGGGCTGCATAGATGCTACATCATTGTTTCACTCAGCCCACCAAATGGACTAAAAAAAAATCAAATGGACCGACGTACATGTGGGCCAGTAGGTCGAAGCCTAAGCAAGGCATTGGATTTACATCCAACAGCCGACATTCTTCTTCAATCTCTCATCTTCTTTCCGCAGTGCTGCCGGGACCGCCTGCTCTAGCCTCCGGCGTCCATCGGCGTTGTTTTGCACTCCTTGCAGCGAAACACTACCACGCCGATGGTCAGGCCATCCCTCCACTCCGCATCTCCTGTTATTCTCTGCCGAATGTAGGCCCACCCCGCACCCGAACCAGTCAAGTTTCCCGCTCCTCTCCGGCTGCGACTCCACTGCCGCGTCTTCCCCATCTCCAGGTCATTCCAGTCTGGGGCCTTGCCGTCGTCCACCACCTCGCTGCACTCGGCATGGTGTGGTCAACAAACGAGAGTCATCGGAAGAGGACGGTATGTGAGAGCCTGACGGCTGGGACCCACGAGGTTTATGGTTGCACGCAAGGAAAGTTCCTCCTTATTAAGCTGTTTTCTCCCCCTGACAACCGGGACCCACCAGCTGTATCTTCGCAGGGAAGGAAGTGCCTCCTTGTTATGCGAAAAAACTATTCCTCCCGATGACAGCTGGGACCCGACAGATTTGGTGGTGACTTGTGGGCCTACTAAGCAGACGTGTACGCATGACTTTGTCAACTTAATCAACAAATGATTTTAGCAGCTGGACCATTGGATGTTAATCCAATAGCTGTGCTCCTTGTTCAACCTCTATTCTCCAATCTGTTCTTGCGCTCCACGACGCCATTCAGCTGAGGAGTATAGGGAGCAGATAACTCATGAGTAATACCAAGTATATCAAGATATTCATCGAGACCAGTGTTCTTGAGCTAAGTTCCATTATCACTCCTGATATGCTTGATCTTCACACCAAAGTTCATAGAAGCTCTTGAGGAAAATCGTCTGAAGACTTCCTGCACTTAATTTTTGTAAGTGATGATATGCACCCATGTATAACGAGAATAATCATCAACAATGACAAATCCATATAATGATGCAGAACTAGAGAACGTGGCATAATGAGTAGGGCCAAAGAGATCCATATGAAGTAATTCAAAGGGTCGAGAGGTGGTCATGATAGTCTTCGAGGGATGCTTGGCTCTGGTAATCTTTACAGATTCACCAGCCTCATAAAGATGATCTTTGAAGAATTTGACACCCTCGCTGCCAATGACATGCTTCTTCTTTGCAGTGTATGCAAGTTCCTCATCCCAGCATGACCAAGTCGTTGATGCCATAACCAGCCTTCTGAAGCTTTTGCTAGTAGACATGTGGCAGGTTGTGGTCCTACACAGAAATCAACAATATACAAGTCTCCTTTCCTAAAGCCTTCGAAGATTTTGGATTTGTCAGATTCCATTAGCACAATGCAACGATATTTGCCAAAGATGACAACCTTATCAAGATCACAAAGCATTGAGACAGATATGAGGTTGAATCCTAAGGACTCGACAAGCATGACTTTGTCCATGTGTCTATCCTTTGAGATCGCAACCCTACCTAGACCCAATACCTTGCTTTTTCCTTTGTCAGCGTAGGTGATATGCTTTAGATGAGATGGAGATAAATCAGTGTCCATCAATAAGTTCCTATCACCGGTCATGTGATTTGTACATCCACCGTCGAGGACCCATTCAGTAGCTTTGAGTTGTTCATCATGCAGATGAATTAGTGCAACTTATGAACCCATATACTTCATCAGTGAAGAATATGATATCATTTTAATCAACAGTAACAGATATAGCAATATGAGGACGTGAGAAATGAGTGATTCATTTCTTCATGATTAGCTTGCTTCCATTCAAGCATATTCAGGTCTCCAACAAATTCTTCAGACGATTAAGCTCATCTGCAGACCCGACCCTGCATAAGAGATTAGTTCTTTTTCTTCACCACCCACATCTGGAGGAGTGGCAAAGAGTTCATCATTCTGCGAGCTCCATAAGAAAAAGATGGCATTGAAGCCAGTACACTTTGTTTCACAGAAGAGTGGTTAGGATAAGCATATGAATAAGCAGAGAAATTCTTTGAGGACTTATGAACATAATGGTTTGAAGAATAATGCACATATTCATAGCCTTTAGACTTTCCCTACGAAACAGAAGTGTTAGCACAATGATGTTCATATGAGGATTTGTATCCACATGAGGAATTTGATCCAGATAAAGAATTTGGTCCATATGAGGTCTTGGATCCATATGAAGATTTTCATCCATATGAAGAATTTGATCTGGGGTTCCTGTTCTTCATAGGTGGTGTCATGATGACATTCACCTGAAGATTTTCAAGGCACCTTTTGGGAACCCAGATTTTCTTCATAGGGGGACCGTTCCTGCAGTTAGTTCCAACATATCGAGCAAATACTTCACCATTCTGATTCTTGAACAATTTATAGTTGGAGTCAAATTACTCATCAGAGGAATATGAAGATTCACAAGTAAAGCCAGATAATGTGCATGGATCTATGGAAGGTCCCTTCGCAGCAACCCATGAGGTTTTGGGGTACTGCTTAGGTTTCCAGTAGGTCCCATCAACATTGCGTTTCCTCTCAAAGGCAATACCCTCTTTCCTAGGGTTCCTGTTCAAGATCTTCTTTTGGAGGACATCACAAAGAGTCTAATGCCCTTTGAGGCTTTTATATATGCCTGTGACATACAATTCCTTCAACCCTGCATTATCATCAGTGATACATGTGGTATCCTCAGATGAGAAATTTGTGACCACAGAGACAGTTGAAGAATTTGCAGCAATGGAAGCATTTGAACATTCAGGTGAAGAATTAGAAGATCCACGCTCAATGCATTTCAGACATGGTGGAATAAATTCTTCCTGAGTGGAACTGATCTGCTGAGCAAGCAATGAATCGTTTTCCTTCTGAAGATCTTCATAACTCACTCTTAACTTCTCAAGATCTTGCTTTTTCTAAAGAATTTCATAAGAAAGCTTCTCATGATCAGTTAAGAGGGTGTTATGATGATTCTGAAGGTTTTCAAACTTAGACTGAAGTTTCTGAAGACTGTCAGTCAAAGCCTTAGTTCGATTCAATTCCTCGCCCAACATATAATCGCTTTCATCAAGCATGTTTTGAACTTTTTCAAGAGCTCTTTGTTATTTAGTGGGAAGGGAAGCAAGTTTAGTGTAGCTGGGTCCAAATTCATCACCGGATTCATCATCACTAGATTCGAAAAGGTAGAATTCAGTTACCTTGGCATCCTTTGCCATAAGGCATGGTGTAGTGGATGATGATTTTGGGGCGAAAGTTATCTCCTTGAAAGTTTCCTTGAAATCCTCAAACCAAGGATCATGACGAGCTCGATGGCCTTCATAGACCTTAGAGAGTCGGTCCCAGATAAGCTTCGCATGGTTGAGATGCATGATGCTCCTGAACTGATTTTGGGACAAACAGGAGCAGATGATATCCTTAGCCATGAGGTTGAGTAGAGTGTACTTGCGAATATTATCAGCCTTCACCATCTTGCATAGATCGGTAAGACCAATCTTAGTGATGGTCCACAGTTTGCTGTTCATCGCCATGAGTCGCTTCTTCATCATGGCCTTCCACTTGGTATACTCATGACCGTCAAAGATGGGGCATGTCACTTTCTTCATTCCTGTAGTCGACATAACTAAAACTCCAGGTGGTTAAACCAAAATCGCACAGAACATGGGAGTACCTTGCTCTGATACCAATTGGAAGTGTGTTAAGTCGACTAGAGGGGGGTGAATAGGCAGTTCTTACAAATTCGTCACTGAGGAATTTCAGGGTGAGGAAATTCCTAAGTCACGAACAACTAGCAACAGAATAAGTACTCAGGTATAAGCATAACAGAGCAATAGCATAGTCATCATGATGAAATGAAAAACAAACACAGAGCACAAGTAGCATAAACACAAGATAAGCAGGTTGAAGACAATGTGACTAAAAAATTGGATTGAGGAAATAGAGGAAGTCTTCAATCAAAGTCTTCAAACAGTAATGATCAGGTTCATCAACACATGAATGAGGAAATGAAAGGGTTGAGGAAATAGAACTAGTAGGCTTGGTGAAGATAATGATTTGGTAGACCAGTTCCAAGTGTTGTGACAGTTGTACATCTGGTTGGAGCGGCTGAGTATTTAAACTCGAGGACACACAGTCCTCACCATATTCTCCTTGAGCTAAAGTCACACAGACCTCGCCAAACACTCGTGGTAAGTCTTCACAGGTGACTTCCAAACCTTCACAGACTTGGTCACTTGGCGATCCACAATTCCTCTTGGATGCTCACACCATGACGCCTAACCGTCTAGAGGATACACTATCCTCAAAGGTAACAAGTGTCGGTTCCACACAAGAACAATCTCTTCAGTGATGCTCAATCACTTTTGGTTTGTAGGTGTTAGGGTTTTGGGTTTTCCTCACTTGATGATTTTCGCTCAAATTCCTCGGAGGATGGGATGCTCTCAATGACAAGTGTCAGTTTCTCTCGGAGCAGCCAACCGGCTAGTGGTTGTAGGGGGCGTCTATTTATAGCATAGGGAGGAGCCCGACATGATAAGACATAAATGCCCTTCAATGATATGACCGTTAGGTGGTAGGATATTTTAGATAGCTGGCGCGTAGCACAGCAACAGTCGGATTTGAGGTTCAAATTCCTCAGGGCTATCATGTTCCTCACTGTGTAGGCAATCCACACTGAAGAATTCCTAACTCCTCAGTGTGAACAAATTCCTCAGAGACTAGAAGATCTTCATCTTTGTCACTGAAGAAATTGACTGAACTGATATGAGATTTCCAATGGCTTTAGTCGAAAGGTTTGGGTAGGTGTAGGATTTTGAGATGAGCATCACTTGGAAATCAGTTTCCTTAGAATTACCTCGACCCCCATTAACAGTATGGTGTTTCCTATTACTCAAGAAAGAGAGAATGAAACTAAGAAAACAAAAGTCTTCATGCTTCATACTCCTCTCATGAATATCCAAGTCTTCAAGGTCACACCAATTTCTTCACTTTCAAAATCTTCAGGAGAACAAAAGTCTTCAGCTGAAGACATACATTTTTAGGGGTCGACTTTCACAGTAAATACCAAACTCCTCATATACTTATAGAGCCTATGTACACTCACAAACATATTAGTCCCTTAACCTATAAGTCTTCAATACACCAAAATCACTAATGGCACTAGAGGCACTTACAGGACCCACCTGGTCGAAGCATATGTAGCGTTGTCATTCTCGTCTCAAACCTGTACGTACATACTGGTTGATGTAGAGGCGCGCATGTAGCGTGTACATGTACATACAACGGCCAGGGTGCAAGAAAGTAAATACGGCCACATACGTAAATACGGGCGGGGTCTCGAACGCCTACTCGCGCATATGTACGGCCATGGCTCGTGTACATGGCTGGGTCTGAACGGAGAAACTGGGTGGTCTCGTGTTCATGGGAAGCCAACCGGCTGGGTCAGAACAGAATGCGTCATCGTGTTCATTGGGAGGGCTTGGACAGAACAGCCGATGGAAACGAGGCATGGCGTACCGCAGAACGGAGGGAACAGCCTTGTGTTCGACCAGCCATGGTCAAAATGGGATCTTGTTCATCGGGAGGGGTCTGGCGTACCCCAAAACGGAGGAAACATACTTCTGTTGGACCTCCTGCGGTCAAAACGGGGTCATATTGATCGGGAGGGGTGTGGCATACCACAAAACGGAGGAAACAGACTTGTGTTGGAGCGCTACGGTTGAAACAGGGTTCCTGTTCATCGAGAGGGGTGTGGCGTACCGCAAAACGGTACTCCACATGATACTGTTCATCTCCACCGTCGACCTGCTCCAGCCTCCATGGGCTACTGTTCATCCACCGTCGACCTCCTCCAGCCTCCACCTGCGACTGTTCATCCATGGGCTCCTGTTCATCAAGCCTCCACCGCTCCTCCACCGACTACTGTTCAACCAGCCCTCTCCACGGGGTCCTGTTCAACCACCCCTCCACGGGCTACTGTTCATCCAGCCCTCCACCGGCTACAGTTCAACCAGCCCTCCACCAGCTACTGTTCAACCTTCCCTCCACAGGGTCCTGTTCATCCACGCCCAACCGGCTCGATCGATCGGGGTCCTGTTCATCCAGCGGCAACACCACGGGGTCCTGTTCATCCAACCCCCACCGGGAACTGTTCATCCAAACCCCCCAAGAACGCTCACTGTTCATCCAGAGGCAACATCGATCGGCTTCAGTTAGCAGCAGTAGCGAATGAATCGCTCGATCACTTGGGTTCAGTAATGCGTAGCCTGCAGTGCAATCTCTTGGGTTCAGTTTGGCGACGCCTTGCTCGGGTTCTGTTAGAGCCCAACGCCTCGCACCCACGCGCGTACGCATACGAGAGAAACACGCATCGCTCGGCCCCCGACTACCCACCATAATTGGGAACTCCCCAATATTTTCCTTGCCCTTGCTTCTACCACGGTTTTTCCCGTCATGCATGGCCTAAAGAATGTCATGCAGCTGCATCTCCAGCCCACCCAAGACGAAAAGCCCATTTTGTATCATGATTTTTTGTCATAGAAGTGGGAGCCCACCACATCTATGATGATACCGGGTTTTGTCACAATTATCGTCATAGAAGTGTCATAAGTATGACAGAAAAAAATTCGTTCGGCCCAAAATGTCACGTGTGTGTCTTTTTTGTAGTGCCAACACTTGCCGGGGGCCCCCGAAACCCCTTTCAGTGACGCTGGTCATTACCCGACACCCCCGGAACAATTCCGAACTCCAATACCCTTCATACAATATATCAATCTTCACCTCCAGACCATTCTGTAGTTCCTCGTCATGTCCGAGATCTCATCCGGGACTGCGAACAACTTGTAGTAACCACCATAATGACTCAATTATACTTATACCATCACAAAACGTTAAGTGTGTAGACCCTGCGGGTTCGAGAACTATGCAGGCATGACCGAGACACCTCTACGGTAAATAACCAATAGTGGGACCTGGATGCCCATATCAGTTCCTACATATTCTATGAAGATCTTATCGGTCGAACCTTGATGTCAAGGATTCAGCTAATCCCGTATGCAGTTCCCTTTGTCTATCGGTATGTTACTTGCCCGAGATTCGATCGTCGGTATCTCCATACCTAGTTCAATCTCGTTACCGGCAAGTCTCTTTACTCATTCCATTATACAAGATCCCATGACTAACTCATTGGTCACATTGTTTGCAAGATTATTGTGATGTTGTATTACCGAGTGGGCCTTGAGATACCTCTCTGTCATACGGAGTGACAAATCCCAGTCTTGATCCATGCCAACTCAACAGACATGCCCAGAGATACCTGCAGAGCACCTTTATAGTCACCCAATTACGTTGCGACATTTGGTACACACAAGGCACTCCTCCAGTGTCAGTGAGTTGCATGATCTCATGGTCATAGGAACATATACTTGACATGCATAAAAACGATAGCAATAAACTTGATACGATCATATGCTACATTCATAGTTTGGGTCTTGTCCATCACATCATTCTCCAAATGATGTGATCCCATTATCAAATTACAACTCATGTCCATGGCTAGGAAACCATAGCCATCTTTGACCAACCAGCTAGTCCGGTAGAGGCTTACTAGGGATATGTTGTTGTCTATGTATCCACACATGTATTTGAGTTTCTGGTCAATACAATTATAGCATGGATAATAAATGATTATCATGAACAAGGAAATGTAATAATAACCACTTTATTATTGCTTCTAGGGCATATTCCCAACAGTCTCCCACTTGCACCAGAGTCAATAATCTAGCATTACATGGTAATGAATCTAACACCCATAGAGTTCTGGTGTTGATCGTGCTTTGCCCATGGAAGAGGTTTAGTCAGCGGATCTACAACATTCAGGTCCATATGCACTTTGCAAATATTTATGTCTTCCTCCTTGATGTAATCGCAAATGGAATTGAAGCATCACTTTATGTGTCTGGTCCTCTTGTGAAACTTTGGTTCCTTGGCTAGAGTAATGGCACCAGTGTTGTCACAGAACAGAGTCATCGGGTCCAGTGCACTAGGCACAACTCCAAAATCTGTCATGAACTGCTTCATCCAGACACCTTCCTTTGCTACCTCCGAGGAAGCTATGTACTCCGCTTCGCATGTAGAATCAGCTACCACGCTTTGCTTGGAACTGCACCAGCTTACCGCTCCCCCATTTAGAATATATACATATCCGGTTTGAGACTTAGAGTCATCCGGATCAGTGTCAAAGCTTGCATCGACGTAACCCTTTACGACGAGCTCTTGATCACCTTCATAAATGAGAAACATTTCCTTAGTCCTTTTCAGGTACTTAAGGATATTCTTACCCTATCCAGTGATCCACTCCTGGATTACTTTCAAACCTTCCAGCCATACTTATGGCAAGGCTCACATTCGGTCTTATGCACAACATCGCATACATGATAGAGCCTATGGCAGAGGCATAGGGGATGACACTCATCTTTTCTCTATCCTCTATAGTCACCGGGCATTGAGTCTGACTCAACTTCACACCTTGCAAAATAGGCAAGAACCCCTCCTTGGACTGATCCATTTTGAACTTCTTCAAAATCTTATCAAGGTATGTGCTTTGTGAAAGTCCTATCAAGCATCTTGATCTATCTCTATAGATGTTGATGCCTAATATGAAATCAGCTTATCCTAGGCCCTTCATTGAAAAACTCTTGTTCAAATATTCCTTCGCGTTTTCCAAAAGTTCTATATTGTTTCCAATCAGCAATATGTCATCCACATATAACACTAGAAACGCTATAGAGCTCCCACTCACTTTCTTGTAAATACAAGCTTCTCCATAAAATTCTATAAACCCAAACGCTTTGATCACCTCATCAAAGCAAATATTCCAACTCCGAGATGCTTGCACCAATCCATAAAATGGGTCGTTGGAGCTTGCACACTTTGTCAACATTCTATGGATCGACAAAACCTTCCGGTTGCATGATATACAACCTTAAGGAAACCGTTAAGGATCGCTGTTTTGACATACATCTGCCAGATTTCATAATCAAAAAATGCAGCTATTGCCAACATGATTCTGATGGACTTAAGCATCGCTACGGGTGAGAGTGTCTCATCGTAGTCAACTCCTTGAACTTGTGAAAACCCCTTTGCCACAAGTTGAGCTTTATAGACAGTGACATTACCGTCTATGTCTGTCTTCTTCTTGAAGACCCATTTATTCTGAATGGCCTTTCGCCCTTCAGGTAATACTTGCAAAGTCCATACTTTGTTTTCATACATGGATCCCATCTCAGATTTCATGGCCTCTAACCATTTGTCGGAATCCGGTCCCACCATCGCTTCTCCATAGCTCGTAGGTTCATTGTCGTCCAACAACATGACCTCTAAGACAGGGTTACCGTACCACTCAGGAGTTGTGCGTACCCTTGTCGACCGACGAGGTTCGATATTAAATTGATCTGAAATTCATGATCACTATCATTAGTTTCCTCTTCAACCGACGTAGGTGTCACAGAAACATCTTTCTGCGCTGCACTACTCATTGGTTGAAGTAGAGGTTCAACAACCTCATCAAGTTCTATCTTCCTCCCACTCAATTCTTTCGAGAGAAACTCTTTCTCGAGAAAGGACCCGTTCTTCGCGACAAACACTTTGCCTTCGGATCTTAGATAGAAGGTATACCCAACCATCTCTTTTGGGTACCCTATGAAGACGCATTTGTCTACTTTGGGTTCAAGCTTTTCTGGCTGAAGCCTTTTGACATAAGCATCGCAGCCCCAAACCTTAAGAAACGACAACTTAGGTTTCTTGCCAAACCACAGTTCATATGGCATCGTCCCCACGGACTTTGATGGTGCCCTATTTAAAGTGAATGTAGTTGTCTCTAACGCATAACCCCAAAATGATAGTGGCAGATCGGCAAGAGACATCATAGAACGCACCATATCCAATAAGGTACGATTATGACGTTCAGACACACCATTACGTTGTGGTCTTCTTGGTGGTGTCAACTGTGAAACAATTGCACATTATCTTAAGTGATTGCCAAACTCATAACTCAGATATTCTCCCCCTTGATCGGATCATAGGAATTTAATCTTATTGTTACGATGATTCTCAACTTCACTCTAAAATTGCTTGAACTTTTCAAACCTTTCAGACTTATGCTTCATCAAGTAAATATACCTGTATCTACTCAAGTCATCGGTGAATGTGAGAAAGTAACGATATCCACTGCGTGCGTCAACGGTCATCGGACCACACACATCAGTATGTATGATTTCCAACAAGTCACTTGCCCGTTCCATTATTCTGGAAAACGGGGTCATAGTCATCTTGCCGATGAGGCATGGTTCACATGTGTCAAGTGATTCAAAATCAAGTGACTCCTAAAGTCCATCAAAAGGAGTTTCTTCATGCGGTTTACACCAATATGACCTAAGCGCCAGTGCCACAAGAAAGTGGTATTATCATTATTAACTCTACATATTTTGGCATCAATGTTATGAACATGTGTATCATCACTATCGAGATTCAATAAGTATAAACCCCTTACAATGGGTGCATGACCATAAAAGGTATTACCCGTATCAATAGAACAACCATTATTCTATGATTTAAATGAGTAACCGTCTCACATTAAACAAGATCCAGATATAATGTTCATGCTCAACACAGGCACTAAATAACACTTATTCAGGTTCATCACTAATCCCGATGGTAATCGAAGAGCGAGCGTGCCAATGGTGATCACATCAACCTTGGAACCATTTCCCACGCGCATCGTCACTTCGTACTTTGCAAGCCTCCATCTATTCCGTAGTTCCTGCTTTGAGTTGCAAATGTGAGCAACCGAACCGGTATCAAATACCCAGGCACTACAGCGAGAGTTGGTAAGGTACACATCAATAACATGTATATCATATGTACCTCTGTTGATGTTGGCCCCCTTCTTGTCGTCTAGATACTTGGGGCAGTTCCGCTTCCAGTGGCCAGTTCCCTTGCAATAGAAGCACTCAGTTTCTGGCTTGGGTCTAGCCTTGGGTTTCTTCATGGTAGGAGCAATTGTTTTGCCACCCTTCTTGAAGTTTCCCTTCTTTCCTGTTCTCTTCTTGAAACTAGTGGTTTTATTCACCGTCAACACTTGATGCTCCTTATGGATGTCGAACTTAGCGACTCTCATCATCGCGACCAGCTCGGAGACTGGATTGTTCATCCCTTGCATGTTATAGTTCAACACAAAGCTCTTGTAGCTAGGTGGTAGCGATTGAAGAACTCTGTTAGTGACAGCCTTTGGCGGGAGCTCAATTCCCAATTCAGCCAGACAGTTGTTGTACCCAGACATTCTGAGTATGTGCTCACTAACAGAACCGTTCTCCTCCATCTTGCAAGGATATAACTTATCAAAGGTCTCATACCTCTCGATCCGGGTATTCTTCTCAAATATAAACTTCAACTCTTGGAACATCTCATATGCTCCATGACGTTCTAAACGCCTTTGAAGTCCTGGCTCTAAGCCATACAACATGGCACACTGAACTATTGAGTAGTCATTGATACGTCCATTTTGCATCATGCTTTTATATCAATATTTATTGCATTATGGGCTGTTAGTACATATTATATCACAATACTTATGCCTTTTCTCTCTTATTTTATAAGGTTTACATGAAGAGGGAGAATGCCGGCAGCTGAAATTCTGGATTGGAAAAGGAGCAAATATTAGAGACCTATTCTGCACAACTCCAAAAGTCTTGAAACTTCACGGAGATTGGTTTTGGAATATATATATATATATATATATGTGTGTGTGTGTGTGTGTGTATGTATGTATTTATATATATATATAATATTGGGCAAAGAAAGCACAAGAGGGGGGCCACCAGTCAGCCACGAGGGTGGAGGGCGTGCCCCCTACCTCGTAGGCCCCCTGGCAGGCCTCCGACTCCCATCTTCTGCTATATGGTGTCTTTTTCCCTAGAAAAAAATCAGAGAGAAGCTTTCAGGATGAAGCGCCGTTGTCTCAAGGCGGAACCTGGCGGTGTCAAAACTGGCAGATCTCAGGTAGGGGGTCCCGAACTGTGCGTCTAAGGATCGAAGGTAACAAGGAGGCAGGGGACACGATGTTTACCCAGGTGCGGGCCCTCTTAATGGAGGTAATACCCTACTTCCTGCTTGATTGACTTTGATGAGTATATGGGTTACAAGAGTTGATCTACCTCGAGATCGTAATGGCTAAAACCCTAGAAGTCTAGCATGTATGATTGTTCTTTACATGCGGACTAAACCCTCCAGTTTATATAGACATCGGAGCGATCGAGGGTTGTATAGAGTCGGTTTACAAAGAAAGGAAGGTGCATGATCCGAACGCCAAGCTTGCCAACCATTCAAAGGAGAGTCCCATCCGGACATGGGGAAAGGTCTCTAATCTTATATCTCCACGGCCCATCAGTCTGGCCCATGTCACCTAGCCCGGACGCCAGAGGACCCCTTAGTCCAGGACTCCCTCAGTAGCCCCTGAACCAGCCCTCAGTGACGATGTATCCGGCGCGCAGATTGTCTTCGGCATTGCAAGGCGGGTTCCCTTTTCCGAATACTCCAAAGTAGCTTTCCGCACACAAGAGCTGTATCCGTCCCTGCCTAATTTGTACAACCCTAAGCTATAAAAAGCAACAATACTTAAAATAAGTCACGTCCACGGGAAACTTTTTCAGTGAGATGTTATGTTCTGGCCTTATTATTATTCTGAACCGTTTTACAGCCCCGTTTCGTATTTCGAGGCACGACCATTGACACGTCTTGTCAAAGCAGAGATCGTGTCCCTTTATCACGGGATTCTCATCAATAGGGGTTTTGGGTAATCCAACTGTGTCGTTCACACGTCCCCTTGGGAATAGGCGAAATTTAAGGTTTATGAGAAGGCGCTTGATATTCGCTGCCTCTATAAGAGGACAAAGATCCAAATGTTCACCCCACGCATTCTTCTTCCAATGCCTTTCAATCCTCCAAGCTCCAGTGCTCAAGTTCTAAACTTTCCCTTCGGCCCAACTTCTCCAGCAATGGCCGGGTCCGGCTTCCAGGGCAAATTGATGGCCTCCTCGGTAACAGAGAAGAACATCTAGGATCTGCGTGAGGCGAGGTACTGATGTCTACTATGCAACCTTCTTCTTGTAGACGTTTTTTGAATATATACTGTGAGGCAAAGCCCCACAACCCTTTATTAAAATAAAAGGAGTTGTACAAACAAATACAGAATACATACAGGGATAAAAAGGAAAAATCTACCTACGGCTAAACATCCCTACCTCCTTTAAAACAAACAAGCAATCCAACTCAAGGGTTGTGGTTTGATACAATCCTTCACCCGATGAGCAAGTAATGAGATATCATGGATGAATTTGCACCTCCAGGCACTGAAAGTGGCTCTCTCAGCTCTGAAGGTTCTGCCATTTCTTCTTGTAGATGTTGTTGGGCCTCCAAGTGCAGATGTTTGTAGGACAGTAGCAAATTTCCCTCAAGTGGATGACCTAAGGTTTATCAATCCGTGGGAGGTGTAGGATGAATATGGCCTCTCTCAAACAACCCTGCAACCAAATAACAAAGAATCTCTTGTGTCCCCAACACACCCAATACAATGGTAAATTGTATAGGTGCACTAGTTCGGCGAAGAGATGGTGATACAAGTGCAATATGGATGGTAGATATAGGTTTTTGTAATCTGAAAATATAAAAACAACAAGGTAGCAAGTAACAAAAGTGAGCGTAAACGGTATTGCAATGCTTCGAAACAAGGCCTAAGGTTCATACTTTCACTAGTGCAAGTTCTCTCAACAAGGATAACATAATTAGATCATATAAAAATCCCTCAACATGCAACAAAGAGGCACTCCAAAGTCACTAATAGCAGAGAACAAATGAAGAGATTATTGTAGGGTACGAAACCACCTCAAAGTTATTCTTTCCGATCAATCCATTGGGCTATTCCTATAAGTGTCACAAACAGCCCTCAAGTTTGTAGTAAAATAACACCTTAAGACACACATCAACCAAAACCCTAATGTCACCTAGGTACTCCAATGTCACCTCAAGTATCCGCGGGTATGATTATATGATATGCATCACACAATTTCAGATTCATCTATTCAACCAACACAAAGAATTTTGAAGAGTGCCCCAAAGTTTCTACCGGAGAGTCAAGACGAAAACGTGTGCCAACCCCTATCCATAAGTTCACAAGGTCACTGAACCCGCATGTTGATCACGAAAACATACATCAAGTAGATAACATGAATATCCCATTGACACCACAGATAAGCACATGCAAGACATACATCAAGTGTTCTCAAATCCATAAAGACTCAATTCGATAAGATAACTTCAAAGGGAGAACTCAATCCATTACAACAAAGTAGAGGGGGGAGAAACATCATAATTGTCGGGGGTTGGGTGCGACATATGCCAATGGATGGCTTATCATGGTGGGAGCGAGTAGAACGTCGCCAGTGCCTGGAAGCGGGATGAGGCATAGACACGTACACCGGCGAACTTTACCCAGGTTGGGGGATCTCCGCGGAGATAATACCCCTACTCCTGCTCTGCGGGGTCTCCGCATAATCACTAAGGCACTAGTGATACAAAGTGCTCCTCGACCTGTGTCTAGGGGAAGGAGAAGGCAAGGCTAGCTCTTCCCTGCCCTAGGTTTCTGGCTAGTTCTATCAGAGTGGGAACCCTTTGCATGGGTGGCCTGGGGGGTTTATATAGGCCTACCCCCCAGGGGTACAATGGTAATATGGCCGGTTGCTGAGCCCGGCTATCAGCGTCTCCAGCTTTCGGCTTCTCCGCCGACCGCTGGGGCCCTCGCCTGGTGGGCCCCACCGACTGGTTGGTGGCTATTCACTATAGCAGTATCCCCAATGATGGGGGCTTGGTCATCTTAGCGTGGCTACAGTCCCATCGCCTGGTGGGAGGACACTGTAGCTACACCTGGTCTTATCAGCTTAATGGGATACTCGCCTCGGGGCAAGGGACGGCCGCCGGATGGAGGCCGACCCCTCCCTGATCCGCCTGGGTGAATTTCCATCGTCTTCCTTGGGGTCACTGTCCGATAGGGCCCGCCTCTGGCGGGCCGTACCGACAGGCCGTCGTGGGGAACAGGGCTCCGCCTGCTAGGAGCAACGTCATGGTAGATACGACACAGTGCTCCGTCGTGTGGAGATCTCCGTCTGTACGGAGCACTATAGCCACGCCCGTCTCGAACGTGGGAGGCGACGTGCTTCACTGTAGCCATACTTCGTCTTGTACTCTTGATGGGAGCTCGGCCACCCCGTAGTCGTGAAGTAGCCGCCTGCCTGTGGCCGCCCTCTCTGGAGGGCGACCGCCAGGAGCCGGTCACTCGGAGCGTCCTAGTCTTGGGTAACCCACCCTTTGGCAGCCGGTCACTGGGCCAGCCGGCCTCAGAGGGCGGAGTTTTGGCTTGGCGCTCAGCTAGGCGGAGCTGGCCCAAAGTCTTGATAAATCTTGGGCCTCGGGTGAGCCTACCCGTGGCCCATTACTCCGACAGTAGTCCCCAAAGCCGGTGACGTGTCGTGGTCGAGGGGCCGCGAGGTCTCAGCGGCTTCTCCCCCCTCATGCTTGGGGAAAACGTCGATCGCCTGGCAGCTAGTCGGCCGCTTGAGCCGGCCAGTCCCAGGCGGAGTTAAGTGGTCGACTTTGAACTCCAAGGCGGGAAACAGGTGGCGTGCCTGTTAAGCTTCCCCAGGCAGCCGCCTACCACTGACGCGCCACGCGGCGCACGTCAGCCTGACAAGCCTGCCATCCCACGCCCTTGACAGGACATGACTCCGGGCCGGGCCCGCCACTACCACGCCTCGGCAACCGAGCGGATTTACTGTGCTGGAGGGGATGGTTGCCATCCCCGCGACTATTCACGACGGGGTGAATGCGTGCGGGTGACGGGGGGTCATGGGGACGTGGGCGCAGTTAATCCCACGACCCCACGTCCCGCCCCCTCGGCTACATAGCCCGGGCGCTATAAGTAGGGAGGGGGGAGAGGTGCGGCAAAGTTTTTGCGCCCCCTCCCACTCTTCTTCTTCTTCTCTCAGCCTCCGCTGCTGCTGCTGCCGTAGCGTCGCCGCCGTTGCTCGACCCCGACGTGTCTTTCCTCTCGCGCCGCCAGCTAGGGCCATGGGCGACTGGGATGGATCGACCGTGATCGAGGATCACATCGCTTTCCTCCGCAACACACGCCGGATGCCCAGCGCGACCTTCGTCAAGGCGCGGGTGCCGCCGGAGACGGAGATCTCGCCGGCGCCGCAGGAAGGCGAGTGAGTCGTCTTCCGCTCGCATTTCCTGCGGGGCTTTGGCCTCCCTGCGAGCAATTTCTTCCGCGCCTTCCTCAACTTCTACAACCTTCAGCCCCATCACCTCACGCCCAATGCCGTGACCTTGCTCTCCGCCTTGATCACGGCATGCGAGGGCTACCTCGGCATCCTCCCTACAATCGATCTGTGGGGAGCATTCTTCTATGGAAAGCTCGGCACCTCCACCAAGGAGACGACGGCCGAGTGCGGGGGCTTCGTCGCCGTGCGCCGGCCGGAGAAACGGAATGCCTTCCCCGTCATCAAGCTGGCGCAGTCGGTGAAGATGTGGCAGCAGTCCTATTTCTACGTCGAGAATGTGGACCTGCTGCCGACTTCCTCAACCTGCCGGCCTACGAGGCCCCCCCGGAGCTCGCGTCTCCTGGAAGTACAAGCCGAAGCCGGTGTCGGGGGACGCGGCGGCTGCCATCGGCCGACTCTGAGTGCTCCAAGAGTAGGAGTGCCTCGTGGCCCCCGACCTTCTTGTTGCCTTCGTGGAGCACCGAGTCCTCCCGCTCTAGAGCCGCCCTCATCCGATCTTCCGGATGGGCGGACACCGCGACCCGTGCCTGCTGTGCATGAAAGGAATGCCGCCTGCCAAAGTCTCGCGGATGGTGAACAAGATCTCTGACCTCAAGATGTCGGAGAAGGAGTGGCGGTTCGGGAAGAGGTCGTACTCTCGCCACAACCCGCCTCCTGCTATAAGTTTCTTCTGCTTTGTTTTTCTTTATGACGCTGCTTCTTCAAGACTTGATTCCTTCTTGGTTGCAGATTTACATGTCCGAGGCAACGGCCGCCCTCCTGGGGCCGGGTGATAACCTCCAGGTGGACAGGGCGGAGAGTGACCTGGACGACCCCGACTTGGGGGCGGCCGCCCTGCTCGACGATGCGACAGGCGGCGGCGGCAGAGCGGACGGCGGTGGAGGAGCAGGCGGCTCCGAGGGAGGCGGCGGCGTGGAGACCTGGCCTGACGAGGACGATGACGAAGACGAGCCGCGCCCCGCCCGGAGCTCTGCCACCACCAGCGCCGGCCCCTCTCCCCAGGCGGCAAGCGCAAGCGGAAACAGGGCTCGACCCTGTTCGGCAGCGCCCCAAAGAAGCCCAAGAATCCAGCCACGGCGACCAGGCAGAAAGAGACCGCGGCTAGGGCGACCCAATATCAAAGGCAACCGAAGGTGCCAGTTATGTTGTCGGCGTAAGCATCATTCCTTTACTCCTTGCTTTTTTCATCAATCTGTCGTGAAAATCTTCTGACTTGTCCTCTTATTTCAGGGCCCCGCTGACCCTTGAGAAGTCGGGTGCCGGCTCGGTCCTCAGGTCGGCAGTGGCCTCCTCTACCAGCCGGCGCATCGACCCGCCCGCCGACCTCCAGGAGGCGACAGAGCGGAATGCGCGGGAGGAGCGCCACGAGGCAGAGGTCGACCGCCTGGCCAAGGAGCAGGCGGACCTGTTGGCCGCGTCTGCCGCAAGGGTGCTGGTGCAGGCGGAAGCTCGGGCCGCGGAGAAGGAATGGCTCGCGGAGGCCGCCTGCCACCAAGAGCCACTATTTGTGGCCCCTCTGAACACTGTGCCGCCTCCGCCTGACTTCAAGGCGACAGCCGGAGGAGCCGGCGGCGACTACCCGATCCAAGAGAGAGGGGGCGGTGATGTAGCCATGCCGGACATCTTCGTGTCACCGCCCCCGCCGCCACCTCCGCCAGCCATAAGCCGCGGGTCAAATAGCCAGTGGCGCCGCCGGTGCCACTAGTCGAGACCGCGGTGGCAACGGTCCTAGTTCCCGCGGTCCGCATTCCCACGCGCCGCTATCTGGAGAGGGCGGCCTCGGCGTCGCGGCCGCAGGAGATCGGCGCCTCGAGCTCGTCGGCCCTTGACAACGAGGCGACCAGTGCCGCGCCCGTGGGCTGGGTACGCGGGGGCGGAACTGGCGCCCTGAACGAGGCGTCCCTTGACGTCCAGGCCAAGCTCCGGGCGGAGGTAGTGGCACTCAAGCGCTGCAACGAGGCCTAAATGGAGTCGCGCACCGCCATCCGAGTAAGCCGTCTTTCGGTTTTCTCTCCTAATGTCCTTCTTTGCTTCTTTCATGGGGGCGCGCAAGCACACCCACTGGGTGTAGTCCCCAAGTTCCGGGCTGGCTGCTGAGTAGGCGGGTCGGAACTTTAACTTGTAGTCGCCGATTGCTGATTTTTGTTTTGTTGTTTCTTCTGCAGGATTATCATAACCTCCGCGCGACCGCATACAACTCCAAGGTTCGGGAGCTGGAGGCGCAGACGACCCATCTCGCCGAAAGCCGGCGTAAGTCTCTTTTCTTCTTTCTTCGCGGGGGCGCGCTGGCGCACCCTCAGGCTGTAGTCCCCGAGGTTTGGGCCGACTGCTGAGCAGTCGGCCCGAATCTCCTCAGTTGTTGTTTTTTCTTGTTGGCTACTTCTTTTCCGCGGGGGCGCGCTGGCGTGCATGCGGGCTGTAGTCCCCGAGGTTCGGGCCGACTGCTGAGCAGTCGGGCCGAATCTCCTCGGATATTTCTTTCCTTTATCTTGTCCGCTTGACTGATGCCTTCTTCTTTTCTTTCTTTCTTCAGAGGCAAATGCCGATCTGCAGCAGCAGCTGGGCGAAGCCAGGACCGCCCTTCATGGCAAGGAGGCGGAGTGCAGCAAGCTGGCGGAGGAGCGGGACCGCCTGGCCGCCCAGCTGAAGGTGGAGACGACGGAGACCAGCCTCCTCTCCGAGTTTGAGCTCGAGCGCTCTGCTTGGGCCGACAAGGAGGCCCAGGTGACGGCCTGCTTCAGCAACATAGAAGACTTGGTCGATGGTAAGCTCTATTCTCTTAGTTTCTTGATTTGAGTTACCAGTCCTTACTTATAGCCTTGGCCTTTTTCTTCTTCTACCCGGCAGACTTCTTCCTAGGCCATTCTGTAGCCGCTACCCAGATGATCGAGGCCCAGCGCGAGGAGCAAAGGGCAGAGGGTGCGCAGATCGCCGCTGATGCCCCCCGGACCCTTGGTGAACAGGTCCTCAGCATTCAGGCCCGGCTTCGGCCTGCTCACCGCTTGCTGCATCGCCTGCAGCGCATCGGAGCCCAGGCGGTCTCCTCCCTCTGGCTAGGCTTGCCGGCCCCATGCACCCCAAGTCGGACTACCGACTGGCTGGAGGTTGCAGCGGGCCGCCTAGAGGCCTAGAAGGGCTCAGCAGCCCGGGTAGGAGCACGCCGGGCCTTGAAATTCGTCAAGGCGTGGTACCCTGGGCTAGATCTAGCCTAGTTAGCCACGTTCCGACTGGAGGCACAGGAGGAGCTGGCAGCGGTGGAAGATGAGCTTGTCAGCAGGGCGGCGGCGATTGCCGACTTCACCGACACCAATATCTTCGTCCCAGAGGTGGTCGAGGAAGGCGGTGAAGCTCCGCATGAATGGCTTGGGCTAAACCCAGAAGACAGCAAAGACTCCGCTGAAGTCATCGCCTCCAGCGATGAGGGGGAGGACGGGGAAGAGGAAGAGGAGGAGGAGGAGGAGGAGGAGGAGGAGGAAGACGAGAGCGACATCGACATGCCGGAGGTTGGGGCGGACGGTGATCCCCAACCTGACCGGGCCTCAAGCAACGAGCCACGCACCAAGGTGCCGCCTGCTACTGGAGGCGTTCAAGTGGGGGCGGACCTGTTGCCCGTTCCTCCGACGGATGCCACCGACTCCATCCTCCAGCACTCCAATGCTCCGCCTGCTACCGGCGATCCCTCTGCTCAGACGGAGCCGCCTGCCGCGCCAGGTGGCGCGGCCGACTCCAACGTTCAGTCGGAGCCCTTGGCCATCCCATCCGGCACCGGCCAGTCGGAGCCTTCTGCCGCGCCAATCGGCGCTGCCCAGCCGGAGTCCTCTGCTGCGCCTTAGGATTTTATCTGTTTTCTGCTTGCTACCCTAAATACTTTGGTTAAATTCGCACAATTCCACCAACTGGGTGTATATTGAACTCTGTTTGAATGCTGGCAAGAGGCCTTTATCCATGTAAAAATATTTTATCGTCGCTTATGCTTACTGTGCCGACCTCCACTCTTCTTTCCTTTTTCTCCTTGGTTTTTTCCTTTGCCGCCGACCCTTTGGCTTTGCTTTCACCGGCCAGGCGGCCGCTCTGCGGATCGTGGCTGGTTTGAGCGTTCTAGCCGTTTGTGAGGGGGCTAGGTTTTAACCATTCAGAGCTTCGGGTGGTAAGGTGGAGGCCGGCCATCTGGCCGCCAAGCAGCCAGACGGCTAGGCGCGATGCCGCGTGCTACTATATGCGCTTCCTTCCTTAGTCATTTTTTTGTGTGGGGCACCTCTTTGCGACCTTTGCCTGCCATGCAGTCGCTCTGCAAGCTGTGGCTTCTGACAAAGGAAGCTTTGGGTGCCGGCACACTACTTGTCCGGCTGCAGGGGGCGGCATATTGTAGAAGGCGGCGAGGCTCCGGGCCGACTGGTCGAACCCGGTGCCAGGCGGAAAAAAGGCTATGCATTCTCATAGGCATGATACTTATCATATAGATAAAAGAGGGCAGTCCCCGGGCTCTTCTCGGGGGACCCGGAGTCTTTTTACATAGTACAAAAGGTAGCGTGATACATACTGCTTTTAACTGTAAAACCTTCGGAGGAGGTTTGCGTTCCACGGCCTTTCTGTTTCTTTGCCTGAATCATCTCTCTTGCGCGCTCTAGGATTCTGGGCATCGATCAGATAGTAGGCATCGTTTCCCAACACCTTACTGATGATAAAAGTGCCTTCCCAAGGTGCCGAGAGCTTGTGTTATCCGGCTGTTCGCTGGATCAGCCGGAGCACAAGGTCTCCCTCCAGGAAGGACCTTGGCTTCACCTTGCGGTTGTAGTGTCGACGCAGGCTTTGCTGGTAGATGGCCGACCTGCTGAGTGCCAACAGCCAGCCCTCTTCCAGCAAGTCGACGCCGTCTTCTCGTGCTTCCTTGGCGTCTGCCTCGGTGTACATGGTGACCCTTGGGGAGTGGAATTCGATATCCGTCGGGATGACGGCTTCGGCACCGTAGACGAGGAAGAAAGGCGTGAAGCCTGTTGATTTGTTTGGAGTTGTGCGCAAGCTCCAGAGGATGGCCGACAGCTCGTCGAGCCAGCAGCTGGCCGAACACTCCAGAGGCTCAACCAGTCGGGGCTTGAGGCCGGACAAAATGAGGCCGTTTGCGCGTTCCACCTGGCCGTTTGACTGGGGGTGGGCAACGGACGCTAAGTCCAGGCGGATGCCCTGCGTTGTACAAAAACGGGCCAAGGCTCCCTTGGCGAAGTTGGTGCCGTTGTCGGTGATGATACTGTGCGGGATGCCATACCGCGTGGTGATGTCGGCGATGAAGGTTACGACAGTCGGCCCATTCAGCTTCTTGATTGGTTTTGCCTCTATCCACTTGGTAAACTTGTCCACCGCAACCAGCAAGTGAGTCAAGCCACCGCGGTCCGTCTTGAATGGTCCCACCATATCCAATCCCCACACGGCAAAGGGCCAGGCTATGGGAATTGTCCTCAGTGCAGATGCTGGCAGGTGTGGCTTGGAGCGGAACCTCTGACACCCTTGACACTTCTGAACTAGCTCCTTGGCCTCTTCCAGGGCAGTGGGCTAGAAGAACCCATGGTGGAAAGCTTTGGCCACCAGGGCTCTTGAAGCCGCGTGGTGGCCACATTCGCCCTGATGGATGTCTCTCAGTATTGCTTGGCCTTGGTCCGGCTCCACACACCGCTGATAAACCCCTGTTACGCTTCGTCGCACCAGCTCTCTGTTGACTATGGTGTAAGCTGCAGATCGCCTCTGCACCTGTCAGGCTGAGACTTCATCGGTTGGCAGCTCTTTATTCACCAAGAACTTGATGATCGACTGCGACTACTGCAACTTGGATGAGGACGGCTGGGAGGGGAGGCGGCGGGTTGGCAGCTGCTTCCGCCTGCTGTGTTGGAGAAGTCCCCGGGCCGACTGCTGAAGTCCCCGGGCCGGGTTCTGAAGTCCCCGGGCCGGGTTCTGAAGTCCCCAGGCTGGGTTCTGAAGTCCCCGAGCTGGGTGCGGCTATAGCAGTTCCTGGGGCGCCTGTTGAGGTCCCTGTGCCGGCCTCTGGGCCCTCAGGTCGGATCCGACTACTTCAGGAAGGGCCGGAACAAAGATGGAGTCTGAATCAGGAGACGGCTTGACAGACGGCTTCAGAAGGCGGCATAGGGCGACACCGGCTGGTATTGCTTGTCGGGTGGAGCCAATCCATGCCAGAGCATCTGCTTGCTCGTTGTCATTTCTTGGCACGTGAAGGAACTCACACCCATCAAAGTATCCGCTGAGTTGCTACACGAGGAAGCAGTAGCTTGCCATGTTTGCATCCTTGGCATCCCAGTCGCCTGACGACTGCTGGACCACCAAGTCGGAGTCACCATAGCACGGGATCCGGCGGATGCCGAGTTCCTTGGCAAGCCGGAGCCCATGTATGAGTGCCTCATATTCTGCTATGTTGTTGGAGGCGGCGAAGTGGACATGCAACACATATTTGAGCTTGTCGCCTTTGGGAGAGGTGAGGACGACATCGGCTCCCAGGCTAGTGCGCATTTTCGAGCCATCGAAATGCATCCGCCATTGAGTGGAGTCTGGAGCAGGCGGCAAATATTGGGTCTCGGCCCAATCGACGAGGAAGTCGGCCAACACTTGTGATTTGATGGCGGTGCGAGGCTGGTAGTAGATGGCGTAAGGGGCTAGATCAATGGCCCACTTGGCCAGTCGGCCAGAGGCGTCTCGGCTCCCAATGATCTCAGCGAGTGGAGCTGTGCAGTCAACAGTTATTGGGTGCTCTTGGAAGTAGGGCTTCAGCTTCTTGGTGGCGAAGTGCACGCCGTAACACATCTTCTAGTAGTGGGGGTAGTTTTGCTTGGAGGCGGACAATACTTCGCTCAAGTAATACACCGGTCTCTGGACCGGCAATGCTTTGTCCTTCTCCTTGCGCTCTACCACCATGACTATGCTGACAACCCGACTGGTGGCTGCAATGTAGAGGAGCATGGGCTCCTTCTCAGTCGGAGCCGCCAGGATAGGCGAGGTTGCCAACATCTTCTTGAGTTAGAGAAATTCTTTGTCTGCCTTGTCGTTCCACTCGAAAAAAGTGGTGTTCTTCATGAGTTGGTACAGGGGAAGCGCCTTCTCGCCCAGCCGACTGATGAAACAGCTGACTGACGCCAAGCAACCGGTGAATTTCTGCATGTCCAGCAGTCGGGTGGGCACTTTCGTCATCTCAATTGCTTTGATCTTCACGGGATTGCACTCTATGCCGCGCTCGGAGACCAGGAAACCGAGGAGCTGGCCGACTGGTACTCCAAAGACACATTTCTCCGAGATGAGCTTGATCTGGAATTGGCGCAGGTTCTCAAAGGTCTCCTTGAGGTCCTCCAGCAGCGTGCCATGCTTCTCCGTCTTCACCACCACATCATCCACATATACATGGGCATTTCTGTCGAGTTGCTTGAGGAGGTACTTCTGCATGCAACGCTGGAACGTGGCACCGGCGTTTCTCAAGCCGAACATCATGGTCAGGTAGCAGAAGGCTCCAAATGGCGTGATGAAGGTGGTCTTCAGTCTGTCGGCTGGGTTCAGTTTTATCTGGTGATACCCGAAGTATGCATCCAAGAAACTCAACAGCTCGCATCCGGCTGTGGAGTCTATTACTTGATCAATCCTTGGCAGAGCAAAGGGATCTTTAGGGCAGGCTTTGTTGAGGCTGGTGTAGTCAATGCACATGCGCCACTGCTTGTTCTTTTTCAACACTAGGACGGGGTTGGCCAGCCACTCGGGAAAGAATACTTCCATAATGAATCCGACTTCTAGGAGCCGGGCTATCTCTTCTCCGACAACTCTTCTCTTCTCTTCTGACAGGCGACGCAAGGGCTGCCTGACCGGCTTGACGTCAAGTCGGACATGTAGCTTGTGCTCGGCGAAATCCGTCGGAACACCCGGCATGTCTTTGGGAGACCATGCAAAGATATCCCGATTATCACGGAGGAAATCGACGAGCTCGCTTTCCTATTTGCTGTCAAGGCCTGTGCCTACAACAACATGCCTCTCCGGGTGCTCCGGGTCCAAGGGTATTTTATTTGTTTCCTTGGCCGGCTTGAACGAGCCCTCAGCCTCCGACTCCTGGGGGATGGGTGACATTTCTGGCTTCTTGCCTGCCACCGCCGCCACCCGTTCAAGGAGCCACTTCTCGGCAGCGATCACGAGGGACTCGGCCAGCCTGCTGCTATCCGCAGTGCAGACGATCATTCTCTTGTAGTCTCCGACTACTGTCAGGATTCCCTTGGTACTTGGCATCTTCATCTTGAGGTAGGCGTAGTGGGGAACCGCCATGAACTTGGCAAGAGCAGGCCGGCTAAGCAGGGCATGGTAGGGGCTCTCAAGGTCCACCACTTCAAACCAAACTGACTCTCGGCGGAAGTGATTCTTGTCTCTGAAGAGGACATCAATCTGGGTCTTGCCGATTGGTGAGCAGGAAAGGCCAGGGACTATGCCATGGAAAACAGTCCGACTGGGGGTGAGTTGCTTCTGCTTGATTCCCAACTTCTCCATAGTGTCACGGTACAGGATATTGATGCTGCTGCCGCCATCTATCAGGATTCTAGAGAAACGGGCGGCCCGCCGCTCCGTTGCAAGGGTCGCTTCTAAGACCAGGGCATACGAACCGGGGGAAGGCATCACTTCCGGGTGGTCTGCCCTGCTCCAACTGATAGGCTTCTCGGACCAATGCATGAACTCTGGAGTACTGGAGGCCACTGCTTGCACTTCTTGTTGTTGTTGCCGTCTGCTGCGCCTGTCATCGGCCACGCTGGTAAACACAACCTAGGCTCCGTGCTCCTCCGGGTACTCGTCTTGTATGGTGCCGACTGGTCGGGCCGCCGGCTGCTGGGGCTGAGGAGGCGGCGGTCCGGCAGGCGGAGGAGGCAGGAGTCCATCTCCCTTGGCGATTCTGGTGAGCCAGTGACACTTGCGAGTGGTGTGGTTGGAGGGCTTTGCGCCACTATGGAACTTGCAGGGTGCATCCAAGGTTTGCTCGTAAGAGAAAGCAGGCGACCAATTGGTCTTGCCGCCCTTCTGCCGCTTGGGGGCCGGCTGCCCTTCTGGCTGCTGATCCTCGACCGTTGCCACCTACTGGCTGGTGGAAGCCGGCTGGGTGGCCTTCCGCTTGTGATCTCCTGGTTGCTGTCGCCGACTGGTGTCACCAGACGGAGTCCGAGGCGCCTGAGGGGCCACCTTGCCAGACGCATCAACCAAGATCTCCGCCTTCATGGAGGAGTCGGCCGTGGCATGCTTGTCGGCGATGACCAGCAGCTCATCGAGGGTCTCGGGCTTGTCACAGAGGAGTCGGTGCTTGAGGAGGGTGCCCTCTCGGCACCCGGCAGTGAAGTACTCGATAGCCTGCACCTCGTGCACGCCCTGGCAGGAATTGTGCAGCTCGGTCCAGCGCGTGAGGTAATCGCGAGTCGACTCCGTGGGCCCCTGGACGCACAAGGAGAGCTGTCGGGGCTTGGGAGCCCGCTTGTAGGTGCTGGTGAAATTGCGGATGAAGACCTCGGTAAAATCAACCCAGCTGTTGATGCTGCGGGGCTTCAGGCTGTTGAGCCACGTCCGGGCAGTGCCCTGAAGCATGAGCGGGACGTACTTCACGGCAACGCGCTTGTTGCCGTTCGCTATACTGACAGCCGTGGAGTAGTCGACTAGCCAGTCCTCCGGCTTCACAGAGCCAGTGTACTTGGGTGTGTCTCGCGGGACGGTGAACCCTTTAGGGAAGGGCTCATCTCGGATTCAGGGGCCGAAACAGGGTGGGCCCAGCATATCTTCTTCTTCGAGCACCAGGGATCGGTTGAGACGATCGATCTGATGGCGAGCATCATTCTCTCCGACTCCCTCCCGACGGCCAAGGCGGTCGCCGAGTGTCAGATGCGTGACAGGAGGCGGAGTGGGGTATCTTGCTCCACGAGGCGGGGGAGGCGGCAGGTTGCCTCGCCGCTCTACTGCGCGAGGGCAGCCGTCTTCGTCCCGCTCGATGGAGAGGTGCGTCTGACTGCGGCTGGCAGCCGGCTCGTTGCCCTTTCCTCCGCGGGCGCCGCCAGTCGGTGTCTGGGAGGTCGCCCCATGATCTCGGCGTGGGGGCGGCTTGTTGTTTCGTCCGGGTGGGACTTCGGCGCGGCAGGCGGCCTCGTGCTGCGCAGCTGCCGCGTCTAGGAGCTGCTGGACTTGCTCCTTCGTGAGGCGGCGCTCGTCGTCGTCACATTTGTCCAGCTCATCCATTACCGCCTGGGCAGCCCGGATGTTCTCCGCAGGCGTGGCGTAGACGGGGCGCTCTACCCCGAACATGCTGGCGACGGTCGCGCCATGCTGCCGAACTGTGCCGAGGCGGCTAGGCCTCTCAGGAGCTGGCGTGCCGCCTACGGCCCGGTCCATCTCGCGCGGATAGGCGTCCGAAAGCCGGCGCATGCTGGCCAGGCGGCCAGCATTTTCGAGGAGCTGGAGGCGGCGTGCCTCCAGCGCCTCAGCGTCCGCGCCCTCGGGAATCGGCACTGTGAGGTCGCGCAGAGCAGCGTCGAGGGGATCTTGAGTACGCTCGTCCGAGTGCCCCTTGCTGTTGATGACGAGCACCTCTGTGACGGTGCTCCCGCCGCTGTACTCGCGAGGAGGCGGCTCGTCGTAGATCACCACGTTGGTGGGGAATGCGTCGAGCGACGCCGTGTCGGAGTCGATGATCATCGGATCGGTCGAGCCGACGGACTCCAGGTCCGCAGTGGGCTCACTGGCGACATGGAGCTGGTCGAGGAGGCTGACGAGGCAGCTCTCAGGGAAGCTTGTGCCCGCGTCAGAGGCCGGCTCGTCAGAGAGGTCGATCTCGCCGACGAGGTCAACGAGGCAGCTTGCTGCGCAGGCGATCTCCGCGTCGTGCAGCGCGTCGGGGCTGACGCCGTCGGGCATGCTAGGTTGGCTTTACTCGCCAGGAAGGAACAGGGTTCCCGTCCAGAGCTGATCTCCGGGAGACGGTGCACCTCGCCCCACGGTGGGTGCCAAATGTCGGGGGTTGGGTACGACATATGCTAATGGATGGCTTATCATGGTGGGAGCGAGTAGAACGTCGCCGGTGCCTGGAAGCGGAATGAGGCGTAGACACGTACACCGGCGAACTATACCCAGGTTGGGGGCTCTCTGTGGAGATAATACCCCTACTCCTGCTCTGTGGGGTCTCCGCATGATCACTAAGGCACTAATGATACAAAGTGCTTCTCGAGCTGTGTCTAGGGGAAGGAGAAGGCAAGGCTAGCTCTTCCCTGCCCTAGGTTTCTGGCTAGTTCTATCAGAGTGGGAACCCTTTGCATGGGTGGCCTGGGGGGGGGGTTATATAGGCCTACCCCCCAGGGGTACAATGGTAATCTGGCCGGCTGCCGGGCCTGGCTGTCAGCGTCTCCAGCTTCCGGCTTCTCCGCCGACCGCTAGGGCCCTCCGCCTGGTGGGCCCCACTGACTGGTTGGTGGCTATTCACTGTAGCCGTATCCCCAGTGACGGGGGCTTGGTCATCTTAGCATGGCTACAGTCCCACCGCCTGGTGGGAGGACACTGTAGCCACACCTGGTCTTATCAGCTTAATGGGATGCTCGCCTCGGGGCAAGGGACGGCCGCGTGATGGAGGCCGGCCCCTCTCTTATCCGCCTGGGCAAACTTCCGCCGTCTTCCTTGGGGTCACTGTCCGATAGGGACCGCCTATGGCGGGCCATACCGACATGCCGTCATGGGGAACAGGGCTCCGCCTGCTAGGAGCAATGTCAGGGTAGATACGGCACCGTGCTCCGTCATGCGGAGATCCCCGTCTGTACGGAGCACTATAGCCACGCCCATCTCGAACGTGGGAGGCGACGTGCTTCACTGTAGCCATACTTCGTCTTGTACTATTGATGGGAGCTCGGCCGCCCCGTAATCGTGAAGTAGCCGCCTGCCTGTGGCCGCCCTCTCTGGAGGGCGGCCGCCAGGAGCCGGTCATTCGGAGCGTCGTAGTCTTGGGTAACCCGCCCTCTGGCAGCCGACCGCTGGGCCAGCCGGCCTCAGAGGGCGGAGTTTCGGCTTGGGGCTCAGGTAGGTGGAGCTGGCCCAAAGTCTTGATAAATCTTGGGCCTCGGGTGAGCCTACCCGTGGCCCATTACTCCGACAATAATATCCAACTATAATATCAAAGCTCGCGATACATCAAGATCGTGCCACATCAATAACATGAGAGAGAGAGAGAGATCAAACACTTAGCTATTGGTACATACCCTCAGCCCCGAGCGTGAACTACTCCCTCCTTGTCATGGAGAGCGCCGGGATGATGAAGATGGCCACCGATGATGATTACCCCCTCGGGAAGGGTGCCGGAATGGGCTCCCGAGAGGTTTTTGGTGGCTACAGAGGCTTGCGGCGGCGGAACTCCTGATCTAGGTTTATTTCTGGGGGTTTCTGTATTTATAGAAATTTTTGGCGTCGGTCTCACGTCACAGGGGCCTCCAAGTCGTCCACGAGATAGGGGGCGCGCCCAAGGGGTAGGGCGCGCCCTCCACCCCCGTGGACGGCTCGGGACTCTTCTGGCCCAACTCTTTTACTTCGGGGTCTTCGTTTGGTCCATAAAAAATCATCAAAAATTGGCACATCAATTGGACTCCGTTTGGTATTCCTTTTCTGTAAACTCAAAAACAAGGAAAAACAGAAATTAGCACTGGGCTTTAGGTTAATAGGTTAGTCCCAAAAATCATATAATATATCATATAAATGCATATAAAACATCCAAGATGGATAATATAATAGCATGTAACAATAAAAAAATATAGATATGTTGGAGACGTATCAAGCGTCCCCAAGCTTAATTCCTGCTCGTCCTCGAGTAGGTAAATGATAAAAACAGAATTTTTGATGTGGAATGCTATCTAACATATTTATCCACGTAATCTTCTCTATTGTGGCAAGAATATTCAGATCCATAAGATTCAAAACAAAATTTTAATACTGACAAGAAAACAACAATACTTTAAGCATACTAAAAAAGCAATTATGTCTTCCCAAAATAACCTGGCCAAAGAAAGCTTATCCCTACAAAATCATATAGTTTGGCTATGCTATCTTGGTCACACAAAATACTCAAATCATGCACAACCCCGGTTTTAGCCAAGCAATTGTTTCATACTTTAGTATTGTCAAACCTTTTCAACTTTTACGCAATACATGAGCGTGAGCCATGGACATAACACTATAGGAGGAAGAGAATAGTGGTCGTGGAGAAGACAAAAAGAAGAGATAGTCTCACATCAACTAGGCGTATCAACGGGCTATGGATATGACCATCAATAGATATCAATGTGAGTGAGTAGGGATTGCCATGCAACAAATTTACTAGAGCTATAAGTGTATGAAAGCTCAAAAAGAAACTAAGTGGGTGTGCATCCAACTTATTTGCTCATGAAGACCTAGGGCATTTGAGGAAGCCCATCGTTGGAATATACATGTTGGGTTCTATAACAAAAAATTCCCACTAGTATATGAAAGTGACAACATAGGAGATTCTCTATCATGAAAATCATGGTGCTACTTTGAAGCACAAGTGTGGTAAAAGGATAGTAGCATTGCCCCTTCTCTCTTTTTCTCTCTTTTTTTGGGCATTCTTTTTTTGCCTCTTTTTTATTTTATTTTTAATTTTTCGTCCCGAGTCTCATCCCGACTTGTGGGGGAATCATTGTCTCCATCATCCTTTACTCATTAGGACAATGCTCTAATAATGAAGATCATCACACTTTTATTTACTTTACAACTCAAGAATTACAACTCGATACTTATAACAAAATATGACTCTATTTGAATTCCTCCGGCGGTGTACCGGGATGTGCAATGAATCAAGAGTGACATGTATGAAAGAATTATGAAAGGTGGCTTTGACACAAATATGATGTCAACCACATGATCATGCAAAGCAATATGACAATGATGGAGTGTGTCATAATAAATGGAACGGTGGAAAGTTGCATGGCAATATATCTTGGAATGGCTATGGAAATGCCATACTAGGTAGGTATAGTGGCTGTTTTGAGGAAGGTAAATGGTGGGTTTATGGTACCGGCGAAAGTTGTGCGGTACTAGAGAGGCTAGCAATGGTGGAAGGGTGAGAGTGCATATAATCCATGGACTCAACATTAGTCATAAAGAACACACATCTTATTGCAAAAATCTACAAGTCATCAAAACCAAGCACTACGTGCATGCTCCTAGGGGAAGGGTTGGTAGGAGTTAACCATTGCGCGATCCCGACCTCCACACATAAGGAGGACAATCAAAGAGATACCTCATGCTTCAAATTTGTTACACAATGGCGGGGTGGATCTTACCGCAGTAACTTTTTCTGTCCGCTGCGCTTCCCCACGATTCGTGTTAATGTGTGATGTGGGGATCGTGCGCGGGGATGACCAAAGCATGCCCGCGTCATCCCACGACGAATAGTAAAGAGGTGGCTTGCATGTCCCTTGAAAACCGCAAGGCCGCCGTTCATTTACTTTCTCCGCCTTGGAACCGTCATTCCACGTTTCCCATTATGCCCGCCCCCTTGTGCCACGTATGCCGCATGCACGACGTGGGGTAGGTGACAGACGCATGGAATATGGGAAGGCGCGCACGGGGGTTGATACCCACGCGCCTTCAATTGGGCGAGGAGGGCGGTCGACGGCCTCCCCTACTGCCACCTTAATGAGCTGGATTGGTTCAGAGAGGCGGCCGAACCCGTATCCCACCCCTTTATAAGGAGGGGAAGGGGAGGGACGGCACCCCTCAATCTTTCTCCATCCGCCTCCTGTGTGCCACTGTGGCGATCCCCTTGACTATAAAAGGTGGTTACCATACGTGCATGCTATGGGACTCACAAACCTCAACACAAGTATTTCTTAAATTCACAATTACACCACTAGCACGACTCTAATATCATCATCTTCATATCTGAAAACAATCATAAAGAATCAAACTTCTCATAGTATTCAATGCACTTTATATGAAAGTTATTATTATATCCCCCTTGGATGCCTATCGTATTAGGATTAAATTCATAACCAAAGAAAATTACCATGCTGTTTTAGACTCTCAAAATAATATAAATTAAGCATGGGAGTTCATCTATTTCTTCAAAATAAAACCACTGTCGTGCTCTAAAAAGATATAAGTGAAGCACTAGAGCAAACGACAAACTACTCCAAAAGATATAAGTGAAGATCAATGAGTAGTCGAATAATTGTGTAACTATGTGAAGACTCTCCAACATTTAAGAATTTAAGATCTTGGTATTTTATTCAAGCAGAAAACAAAACAAAATAAAATAAAATGACACTCCAAGCAAAACACATAACATGTGGTGAATAAAAATATAGCTCCAAGTAAGGTTACCGATGAACAAAGGCGAAAGAGGGGATGCCATCTTGGGGCATCCCCATGCTTACACTCTTGGTTGTCCTTGAATATTACCTTGGGGTGCCTTGGGAATCCCCAAGCTTAGGCTCTATCCAATCCTTATTCCATAGTCCATCGAATCTTTACCCAAAACTTGAAAACTTCACAACACAAAACTTGACAGAAAACTCGTAAGCTCCGTTAGTATAAGAAAATAAATCACCACTTTTGGTACTGTTGTGAACTCATTCTTTATTTATATTGGTGTAATATCTACTGTATTCCAACTTCTCTATGGTTCATACCCTCCGATACTACTCATAGATTCATAAAAATAAGCAAACAACATGTAGAAAACAGAATCTGGCAAAAACAGAACAGTCTGTAGTAATCTGTAACTCTCGAATACTTCTGTAACTCCAAAAATCCTAACAAATTTGTAAAACCTGAGAAATTTGTGTACCAATCCAGAGAAAAAAGAATCGGATCAAAAGCACGTTTCTATGAATTATCAAACTAATTTACTAGGTGCAAAAGGTCTTACTTGGCACTTTATCGAAACAAAAGCTATAAAACATGATTACTATAGTAAATTAATCATGTGAACACACAAGAACAGTAGGTACAAATATCGGGTTGCCTCCCAACAAACGCTTTTCTTTAGTGCCTTTTTAGCTAGGCATGATGATGACAATGATGCTCACATAAAAGATAAGAATTGAAACATAACGGGAGCATCATGAAGCATATGACTAGCACATTTAAGTCTAACACACTTCCTATGCATAGGGATTTTGTGAGCAAACAACTTATGGGAACAAGAATCAACTAGCATAGGAAAGCAAAACAAGCATAACTTCGAGATTTTCAACACATAGGGAGGAAACTTGATATTATTGCAATTCCTACAAGCATATATTCCTCCCTAATAATAATTTTTAGTAGAATCATGAATGAATTCAACAATATAACCATCACATAAATCACTCTTTTCATAATGCATAGGCATAGAATTTTTATTACTCTCCACATTAGCAAAATTCTTCTCATGAATAGTAGTGGGAGCAAACTCAATGAAATAAATATCATGTGATACTTTATTCACATAATCAATTTGAGCATTAAAATCATGATGACAAGTTTCATGGATATCATTACTCTTTATAGCATAAATGTCATCACAATAATCATCATAGATAGGAGGCATGCTTTCATCATAATAAATTTGCTCATCAAAACTTGGGGGACAAAAAATATCATCTTCATCAAACATAGCTTCCCCAAGCTTGTGGCTTTGCATATCATTAGCATCATGGATATTCAAGGAATTCATACTAACAACATTGCAATCATGGTCATCATTCAAAGCTTTAGTTCCAAACATTTTAATGCATTCTTCTTCTAACACTTTGGCACAATTATCGGAATCCTTATTTTCACGAAAGATATTAAAAAGATGAAGCATATGAGGCAACCTCAATTCCATTTTTTGGTAGTTTTCTTTTATAGACAAAACTAGTGATAAAACAAGAAAATAAAAGATTTGATTGCAAGATCTAAAGATATACCTTCAAGCACTAACCTCCCCGGCAACGGCGCCAAAAAAGAGCTTGATGTCTAGTACGCAACCTTCTTCTTGTAAACGTTGTTGGGCCTCCAAGTGCAGAGGTTTGTAGGACAGTAGCAAATTTCCCTCAAGTGGATGACCTAAGGTTTATCAATCTGTGGGAGGCGTAGGATGAAGATGGTCTCTCTCAAACAGCCCTGCAACCAAATAACAAAGAGTCTCTTGTGTCCCCAACACATCCAATACAATGGTAAATTCTATAGGTGGACTAGCTCGGCGAAGAGATGGTGATACAAGTGCAATATGGATGGTAGATATAGGTTTTTGTAATCTGAGAATATAAAAACAGCAAGGTAGCAAGTAACAAAAGTGAGCGTAAATGGTATTGCAATGCTTCGAAAAAAGGCCTAAGGTTCATACTTTCACTAGTGCAAGTTCTCTCAACAAGGATAACATAATTAGATCATATAACAACCCCTCAATGTGCAACAAAGAGTCACTCCAAAGTAACTAATAGCGGAGAACAAACGAAGAGATTATCGTAGGGTATGAAACCACCTCAAAGTTATTCATTTCAATCAATCCATTGGGCTATTCCTATAAGTGTCACAAACAGCCCTAGAGTTCATAGTAAAATAACACCTTAATACACACATCAACCAAAACCCTAATGTCACCTAGATACTCCAATGTCACCTCAAGTATCCACGGGTATGATTATACGATATGCATCACAAAATCTCAGATACATCTATTCAACCAACACAAAGAACTTCAAAGAGTGCCCCAAACTTTCTACCGGAAAGTCAAGACGAAAACGTGTGCCAACCCCTGTACATAAGTTCACAAGGTCATTGAACCCGCAAGTTGATCACCCAAACATACATGAAGTAGATCACGTGAATATCCCATTGTCACCACAGATAAGCAAGTGCAAGACATACATCAAGTGTTCGAAAATCCTTAAAGACTCAATCCGATAAGATAACTTCAAAGGGAAAACTCAATCCATTACAACAAAGTAGAGGGGGAGAAACATCATAAGATCCAACTATAATAGCAAAGCTCGCGATACATCAAGATCGTGCCACATCAAGAACACGAGAGAGAGAGAGAGGGATCAAACACATAGCTACTAGTACATACCCTCATCCCCGAGGGTGAACTACTCCCTCCTCGTCATGGTGAGCGCCGGGATGATGATGATGGCCACCAGTGATGATTCCCCCCTCCAGTAGGGTGCCGGAACGGGCTCCCGAGAGGTTTTTGCTAGCTACAGAGGCTTACGATGGCGGAACTCCCGATCTAGGTTTATTTCTGGGGGTTTCTATATTTATATGAATTTTTGGCGTCGGTCTCACGTTAGGGGGGTCTCTGAGTCATCCACGAGATAGGGGGCGCGCCCAGGGGGTAGGGCACGCCCTCCACCCTCGTGGACGGCGCGAGACTCTTATAGCCCAACTCTTTTACTTCGGGGCTTCTTTTGGTACATAAAAAATCATCAAAAATTGGCACATCAATTGGACTCCGTTTGGTATTCCTTTTCTATAAAACTCAAAAACAAGGAAAAAACAGAAACTAGCACTAGGCTTTAGGTTAATAGTTAGTCCCAAAAATCATATAAAATAGCATATAAATGCGTATAAAACATCCAAGATGGATAATATAATAGAATGGAACAGTCAAAAATTATAGATACGTTGGAGACGTATCAGGTACATGACGGCGGAGATCAAACGCAGGCTTCCAATCTCGGGGTAGGTCATCCCCACCCCGGAGCCCTGTGAGAGGGTGGTTTTTATCCCTCACTTCCTCCGAGGACTTGGGTTCGCCCTTCACCCTCTTGTCCGAGGTCTCGTGTACTACTACGTGCTGGATTTCCATGATCTGGCCCCAAATTCCTTCCTCCACCACTACAAAAAAAGACACATCCGTGACATTTTGGGCCGAACGAAACTTTTTTCTGTCATACATATGACACTTCTATGACGATAATTGTGACAGAACCCGGTATCATCATAGATGTGGTGGGCTCCTACTTCTATGACATAAAATCATGACAGAAAATGGGCTTTTCGTCCTGGGCGGGCCAGAGACGCAGCTACATGACATTCTTTGGGCCGTCCATGATGGAAAAAACCATGGTAGAAGCAAGGGGTAGGAAAATTTCGGGGAGTTGCTGGTTACGGTGGGAGGTCGGGGGCCGAGCGATGCACGTTTCTCTCGTACACGTACGTGCGTGTGTGTGAGGCGTTGGCTCTAACTGAACCCGAGCGAGGCGTTGGGTTCTAACTGAACCCGAGCGATTGCACTGCAGGCTACGCGTTACTGAACCCGAGCGATCGATCGATGGCTGTTAACTGAACCCAATGGAGCAATTCCTTCGTTACTGCTGCTAACTGAAGCCGATCGATTGGATGAACAGTGAGCGTTGCAGGGAGGGGGGGGGGGTTGGATGAACAGTGAGCGTTGCGGGGAGGGGGGGTTGGATGAACAGTGAGCGGTGGCGTTGCCTCTGGATGAATAGGACCCCATGGTGTGGTCGGCTGGATGAACAGTAGACGATGGAGGGGTGGACGTGGAGGGGTGGTTTAACAGGACCCTGTGGTGTGGAGGGCTGGATGAATAGTAGATGGTGGAGGGGTGGTTGAACAGTAGCCGGTGGAATAGCGCGTGGTGGAGGCTGGATGAACAGGAGCCCGTGGAGGCTGGAGGAGGTCGACGGTAGCCCGTGGAGGCTGGAGGAGGTCGACGGTGGAGATGAACAATATCCTGTGGAGTCCCGTTTTGCGGTACGCCACACCCATCCCGATGAACAGGACCCCCGTTTCAACCGTAGCGCTCCAATACAAGTCCGTTTCGTCCGTTTTGCGGTACGCACACCCCTCCTGATGAATAGGACCCCTGTTTCGACCGTAGGAGGTCCGTTTCCTCCGTTTTGCGGTACGCCACACCCCTCCCATTGAACAGGACCCCCATTTCGACCGTAGGATGTCCGTTTCCTCCGTTTTGCAGTACGCCACACCTTTCCCGATCAACAGGACCCTCGTTTCTACCGTAGGAGGTCCATTTCCTCCGTTTTGCGGTACGCCACACCCCTCCCGATCAACAGGACCCCGTTCCGAACGTGGTAGGTCGGACACAAGGCCGTTTCCTCCGTTCTGCGATACGCCAGGCCTCGTTTCCATCGCCTGTTCCGTCCAAGCCGGTTGGCTCCCACGCGTTCCCTTGCCTCCCGATGAACACGCATTCCGTTGCCTCCCCATGAACACGAGCCCTCGTCGTACGTATGCGCGACTAAGCGTTTGAGACCCCGCCCATATGTACACATACGTGGCCGAATTTTCTTTCTTGCACCCTGGCCGCTGTACGTACGTGTACATGCTACGTGCACGCCTCTACTACGACACGTGCGCGCCTCTACTATGACACGTGCGCGCCTCTACATCGACCATTATGTACGTATACGTTCGCGACCAGAATGACAACACTACGTACGCTTCGACCAGGTGGGTCCCGACTGTCAGGCACTTCCTTGCCCGCGAAGATGTAGCTGGTGGGTCCCAACAGTCAGGGGGGCGAATCGTTTTGTTTTTGTTTTTTTTGCCCAGACGCACTTCCTTGCGCGTGAAGGTGTAGCTGCTGCGTCCCAGCAGTAAGGGGGGCGAATCGTTTTTTTTGCCCGGACGCACTTCCTTGCGTGCGAAGGTGTAGCTGCTGGGTCCCAGCAGTTAGGGGCGTGAATCGTTTTTTTTTTGCCCAGACACACTTCCTTGCGTGCGAAGGTGTAGCTGGTGGGTCCCAGCAGTCGGGGGGCAAATCATTTTTTTCGGACGCACTTCCTTGCGTGCGAAGATGTAGCTGGTGGGTCCCAGTAGTCAGGGGGGCGAATCGTTTTTTTCCCAGATGCACTTCCTTGAGTGCGAAGATGTAGCTCGTGGGTCTGAGCAGTCAGGGGGCGAATCATTTTTTTCGCGAAATACGGTGGCCCGTCCGATGGGTCCACGCTATCAGGTGGAGGAATAATTATTTTGCGCGTAATAAGGAGGCACTTACTTGTGGCTACCGTGGACCCAGCTGTCAGCCTCTCCACGTACAGTCCATGTCCGATGGAAGTTGTTCCTTGACCACGTTGACCACGCCGAGTCGAGAGCACCACGGTGGTGGACGACGGGGAGGCCTAGGAAGGGGACGATGCGGAGCCGGGGAAGACGCGACAGTGGTTGCACACGTAGAGAGCAGTACGAGGGTTCACTGGTTCTGCTGCGCTCCCGTCGCCGCAGAATAACAGGGGGTGTGGGTGAGTGGAGGGATGGCCTAGCCAGCGGTGGGAGTAGTAGGGGGCGGTGAGGCCTCCGCGGCAACACAGCCGGCCATGAGAGGCAGGAGCAGGCGGCACGACCAGTGCTTCTTTGGGCGGCTAGAGCAAGAAGACCAGAGGTTGAAGAAGCACGACGACCGTTGGATGGACGTCGTACGGTCACTGCAGCTAGAATCGTTTATATTGACTAAGTGGACAAAGCCCTTGGTACGTCAACTTAGTAGGCCCACAAGTTAGCTTCCGAAATGGTACACCCAGATGTCAGGGGGAGGAATCATTTTTTGGGCGGGTGAAGCTAGAATATCCGAGATTGAAGAAGAAGCACGGCATCCGTTGGATGGACATCCAACGGCCACTGCTACTAGAACCCTGTGTTGACTATAAGTTGACAAAGCCTTGCATACGCGTCAACTCTGTTTTTTTAGGGGACGCGTCAACTTAGTAAGGCCAGAAGTGTGTGGCAGAGAACTTATAACCCATTTGAGATTTGTAAGAATGTGTAGCCCATTTTTGAATTCTAATGGAATTTACTACAGCCCATTTACAGTTTGTTTAAAGTACAACCCATTTCAACCAACCGTTCAAAACAGAATTCAATAAAATTTCCCACATTTTGATGGGATCCGAATATTTTTATCCCAAAATTTCTAGTCAGATTAAATAAAATTTCAATATGAATTTATAATATGTAAACATCCAACGAAACATTGCGCTCGCAACAATTAATGAAATTAAAATTTTCAATATTCCAAAAATAATATTTTATAAAGTAATCACTGTTTGGTGCATTTTTTTATAGTTACTACCCTGTTTTTATAATTACATCCCATTTATTATTTCTTAAAGCCCATTATCTTGTTAAGCCTAATGCATCCCTCCTAGGAAAGATTTGCAGCCCAGCGGGGCGGAGAATAATAACTTGACCTTGCCAGGGTATTCCTCAAAAAAAAGTATAGCTAGGCTAGCCATTTTCAGCTTGAAAAAAATTAATATCTGGGCTGGATATCCGGCCTGGGCTAGACCGGCCACAGCCCGCCCAGTTAATACCTACAGCGATGTTTTTGTTGTTGTTCAGAGGAGAAAAAATAATATCTGGGGCAAACATCGAAAAACTCTGCAGTGCTCACGCCTCAAAAACACAAATACTGCTCGAGCTGCTTGGTCCTAGCTGTCGGCCGCTTCTTGTGCAATTCTCTCGTTTATTGACTACTCCCTCCTTTCCGGTTTATAATGCTCAATTGAAAAATCTCACCAATCAAGGTAGATGGCGAGTGGTGGAATTACTTTTGTAGTTTTGCAAAAGCACCTAATTAATGCTTCTTGTTATCCTCAAAAATTATGTTTATCAATGCATTAATTGCAATGCATGCATGCATAAAGTACATGCATTGGTCAATTTTCTCTTAATACTTGCATGCAATGATTTAATGCACGTTGGAATATGAACATGTGATGGAAACAACCAAATTGAGCCTTATAAAATGGAAAACTAAATTTTGAGATAAGCTCTATAACCGGAAAGGAGGGAGTACATAGGTTGACAATGGTGTGGGACCGTGATGTCAGGAAACCAGGAGGAAGAAAAATAAATTATATATATATATATATATAATAAAGAGGCACTTGCGTACGTGAGGATATGGACATGGTGGGTCCCCATTGTCATCCTATCCAAGTAAAGTCATCTCCTCGCCCGCACGCGCTTTTGGCCCGAAACAATCAGCGCCGGCCGCCCCGCTTCCCGGTGCAGGCGATTAATCCGCCTTCAAACGACACAAGTGCCGTCCGTCCATCCATCTGCCGCACACATTATTGATACGCGGTTGCCGAGGCGGCTACTCCGGCGCCACACATCCGTCCCTCCGCCCACCCACCATTGCTATATAAACTGCTGCGCCGGCCATAGCCGCAGTCATCCGCATCCGTTCCCTTTCTCCTGTCCACACCACTACTTCCCACCATGGCTTCCTCGCGCTCCAGCGCTCTTCGGGACGGGCGGACGATGGACCACAAGGAGATGGCAGCCATTGCTGCCGACCGGCTGGCCGGCAGGCATCCGGAGGACAACGACGTCCCAACGGAGAACATGGTAGTCGATGATCCAATGCCAACCCCCTCCTCCGCGCCATCCTCGCTGGTGTATTGCACCATGACCATCGGCGAGGCCTGTGCCCAATATATGGATAGGGTGAGGCAGATGCATGAGGAACAGTTCCAGGAGGCACAGGCCGACGCCGCCTACAACCACCTTCTCCTCCAGGAGCACCCGCAGGCGGAGGAGCAGATCACCGCGGAGCGGGCGGAGCAGGAGGCGCTGCTCGACTTGTACCGCTCCGCCCACAAGGTCCGCCTCGAGTGCTGGCGGTACCGCATGTGGGTGGCGGAGGCTGCGGTCGCCTACAAAGAGGCTAGCAAAGAGGGCGATGAAGCGGGCGAGGCGCTGTTTGGCAAGACCGAGGACGAGGCAGAGGACAATGACGGCTCCGACGAGTCCCCGCTCCACTGGCGTCGACGACGCCCTGCTCCGCCGAGGCCCCGCGGCGCCAACAACGAGGCAGAGGACACCGCCGGCTCCGCCGAGGCCCCGCCCTGCCAACAACAAGGCAGAGGACATCACCGGCTCAGCCGAGGCCCCACCGTGCCGGCAACGTGGGGGAGGATTTCCACCGCTCCACTGAGGCGCCGCCCTCCGATAACGAGACAGAGGACATCGCCGGCTCCGCCAAGGCCCCGCCCCGCTGCCAACGAGGCCGCACCACAGAGAAAACGAGGAAGAGTAGAACACGGTAGGTCGCCACCGCTCGGGTCCAAGTAAGGCCACCGTTGCTACCCTCCGGTTGAAGCCAAGCTAGTTGGGTTGACCATTGACGGCCAGTTAGTTTCTTGGCGGCGACGTGGAGTCGGAGAGCTGCGCTGGAGAAGAACGCTGCTTCTACTTAACTGCTGGTGCAGTTGGCTGACTGACACGTGGGCCCAACAGGCCACATGTCAGTTATGCAACTACACTTGCAGTTGAGTCACTGAAGCTTTTGTTCAGCTCAGCGGGACACAGGTGGGTAGCTTCGGTTAATTAATTATACCTCCAGCGCACCCCTTTTTCGTTTTTTAGAAAAGGAAGATGACCCCCGGCCTCTGCATCTGGGAGATGCATGCGGCCACAAACACCCCTTTTTAGTTGAAGAATGTATGAAATGTAATTAAATCCGGCATGTTTATATGAAATCCGACCGTGTATGAATGAATTTATTTCGATTAGTTCGAATTCCCGTATGACTGGCATTGGATGAACATGCAAAACAATACGTACTAGCATTATTCCCAGGGTGATCACCTCGTTTGCAGCAGTTTCACATGTACTCCCTCTGGTCCTTTCTATACAAGTTTTGTCTACAGTCAAAGTATCTCTACTTTGACCAATCTTATACAAAAAAGTATGCACTTTCACAATGTGCGAAGTAAAAAGGAATAGAAGGAGTACAAAGAGTTTGAGCAGCTTTTTAGTGTTTCTGTACATTGCAATCAAACACACAGGGCTGGCAGTTCATAGAGAACACTCAAAACAATCGATGACTATGCATCTCAGCGACTGACATGTTAGAGGCAATATTTACTTCACAACTAAAGAATAAAGAAAAAATTGATCAACGCTGCTGATAGCAAGGGCGTCCCATTCGAAAATATCAAACGCATGTCTTAAAATCAATGAGAAAAATTTGACAAGGTCGTCCCATTCCAAAATATCAAATGCCTACGATTGTGGAATGGGCAGGGTTTGCCATCAGTTCGGATATTTACATGGCACCTCGTGCTAAATAAACCAACTGTTCTTTTTGTGCAGTTCCACCAAAATCAACAAAATTCACGCTTAGCTTGTATGATTTCGCCCTTATATGTTGCAACGCCTTGAACTTATCGGCACCTCCTTTCTTGTGGTGGAAATAAATGATTCGATGTATTCATGAACATTTTGTGCAGTTCCCATTGAAATCAAGCTGATCACCCCTGTTTGCACAAATACAAAAAAAGTGATTAGTATAAAGCAAAATGTACTATGAATTGATAGTTTAAACAGGCACCTACATGGTTCATGTAGAGCACACTTTTAGAAAAATGGAACTCACCTGAAAGAATCCTAGAACAACATTGTACTCGCGCATCACAGTAAAAAAATGGAGATTTGTCAGTCCTTCGGAGCTGAAGTTAGTTTGGTCTTGTGGGGAGTAATGTAACCTTCCTTCAACTGCTCCTTCTGATGAGAATCCTAGAACAACATTGTACTCGTGCATCACAACAAAAAAATGGAGATTTGTCAGTCCTTCTGAGCTGAAGTTAGTTTGGTCTTGTGGGGAGTAATGTAACCATCCTTCAACTGCTCATTCTGATGAGAAGATAGACAGGGCTTCTTCATCCTGGCATAATCGGAACTAGTCACTTCACGTACTCCATATTCTTCTTCAGAGGAAGATGATCCTATTGTGCAAATACAAGAGGACAACTAAGTGCTAGCATCCCTATTTGCTCGAAAAAAGGAAAGGAAATATTTAAAACAGCACAGATGAAGCACTTCTCAAGGACAATACCACTTTTTCATGACAGTATCTAAACAGTAGCACAACACCAATAGAGATGAAAAAGCTCAATCATATGGATGAATTAGTGGGCGAGTACCAACCTTTGTCAGGAGGATTATTGTGTACATCATACAGATCAAGCACTTCTCCGGAACCATCTGTTGCTATCTACTATGGTGGCCATGCTTACTATATACTCCTCGATTAGTTTAATGTTTCCAACATCTTTTTGTGTAGTTCCACTAAAATATATGGTATCTTCAAAAAAGATCCCAGTTTGCACAAGTAGAGATAATTACGTATGGCATCAAATCAGTGGCAAAATAATTGCTCGTTCCAGCCATAGAAATAAATTAAGATGCAAAACTATATCATTACTTGTGTCATCACAGTTCCAGTGCTTCATTACAGCACCGGGAGTTGATTTTTGTTTTTCTTCCACTTGTTCTTCCCCTTCATCACTTGGTTCAATAACAGACAAGCTTCGCATTCAATGTAAGATTTGGCATGTCAATTAGGGAGCACAAGTATAGTACTAAACTTAATTTTCTGATGAAAGTGGCAAAATACAGGCCAGCAATTGTGAAATATCCTTATCTTACCTCAATGGGATATTACGGTGCACATACAGATTGGAAGTCTTGTCTCCATTTGTGCAGTTCACTAAAATCAAGCAACATTATCGTACAAGTAGCACAACATATGAAAGCACACTGCAGAATCATGTGAAAGAAGGCTAGTACTGACCTCTCATGATGCAGAATTCAAACAACTCACAAGAAGAAGATCTGAACCAAATTCGCCTTAACGGATAGGAAGTAAGATCTCCTCTTGTGCAGTTCCACTAAGATCAAGCAATCAAGCAACGCTATCAGTGTGACATTTTGGTTGAACTGCACCAAACACTCTTAAAACAAAAGTGTTTTGTGCAGTGCAACAAAAGGTCACAATGGCAACGAGGTGAAGTAGATAACCTTGTTTACACAGAGGTGCAAAGGAAACAATTAGTGGTCAATAACGGTGGATGACACAGAAGCCAACAAAAAGAAGCATCTACCTTATCTAAATGGGAAAGAAAGCAAGACAGTAGCATTTATCAAACGGTGGCATTGATTAATATTAACATAGAGATTATATTAACAATAAAATTTGTTAAACATGTAATTTGCTTTTAACTGTGGCATTGCATCAATTTTCCAGCGGCATTATTGGAGGGTGTTTGTTTACGAGGACATTTTGGTGTAGGGACTAAAAAAACTCCGTGTCAGTCACATCTAAACCAAACAGGAGGGACTTTTCGGGACTAAAAGTGGGCATTTGGGACTAAAGAAAGAAGACCCCGAGGGAGTCTTTTTGGGACTTTTTGCAACAGTTGCCCCTGCCACGCATCGCACCTTGTATCTATTAGTTCATTACTAGGGGTAACATGGTCTTTTATCATGTCATTTAATAACCTCTAGTCCATGTTTAGTCCTTGGAACCAAGCAGGTAGGGACTAGGGAGTTTTTAACCAAACAGGGCCTTAGATTAACAACAGCTAATGAGTTGCACGAGATAGTGGATGCACCAGCACCATGTGCATCTACCGATGTACTGTGGTCATGCACAGTCTGTTGCAACAAAGAACAAACAACCAAGGAGCATATTTGTGTTGGTCCCAGTTTTGTTATCTTTAGACACCTTTCCCTATGTGAGCGCAGCAAATCTAGTCCTGCTCAAACTCTACAGCCTTGTCCCTTCCTTTCCTTTTTGAACTAGTACTTTTGCCCCTTCCTTTCCTCTTTGAACCACGTCCTAGATTTATGCGATACAACTTTCCCCACAACTTTCCCCCATTCCTTTCCTCTTTGAACCACGTCCTAGATTCATGCTATACAACTTTCCCCCTTCATTTCCTCTTTGAACCACGTCCTAGATTCATGCTATATACAACTTTTCCGACTACTTTTCCCCACTCCTTTCCTCTTTGAACCACGTCCTAGATTCATGGTATACATGCAGCTAGAGCAATGCATGTGGAGTAAGCAAAATATACCTTAAGGTTATTGGGGCGTGGTTCGGTGGGCGATGGGATGGCGGCGAAGAAGAAGGGGTCAGAGGCCCTCCCGCATCGTTGCTGGGTGGAAAGTGAACAGCAGGGCCGGTAGTGGATTCCCTCCCTTGCCGACAGAGACAGCATTAAGCCTCCTTCCCTTCCCGACGGACAGATCCTGCCGGCTCTTTGAGCAGCAGTGAGGGGAGAGAGAGGCCAACGAAGTCTTGTTTAGATCTGGAGAGGGCGAGAGAGTGTGAAGAGAGCAACTACAAGCGCTGAGGCTCCAGCGTGTATATATATACTGGAGAGAGAGAGTGAAGCGTGCAAACCCTAGAAAACATTTTGACCAGTCAAAGAATCCTCCTGGCAAAAATTATGCTCAAGTGTAGTTATCGAACCCGAGACCTCAAGTTTTATGAGTGAACAGGCTAACCAGCTACACAATCCTCCCGTTATGTTCAACGAGAGGAAAATAACCTTTTATACATTCCTGCATTCGTGTGACAGACATGTCGTGTTTTTTTGTGTGTGTGTGGGAGTCATTAGGATTTCAATCATAATCGTGTCATGTGGCTTTGGTGGTAAGACTATCCACAGTGGTGCAGAAATAATGCAGCCTTAGTCACCTTACCTCTCTCCACGTAGTACATTGGGTCCCACCAGTCAGAGGGTGAAACAAACAAATTAATAAGAAAAATTAAAAGCGCCAACGGTGTATCTTACTACCTCACACATCTCGCTACTACTCGGGAACACTGTCTGTCGGTGTCAAAACCGGAGGATCTCAGGTAGGGGGTCCCGAACTGTGCGTCTAGGCGGATGGTAACAGGAGACAAGGGACACGATGTTTTACCCAGGTTCGGGCCCTGTTGATGGAGGTAAAACCCTACGTCCTGCTTGATTGATATTGATATTGTGGATGTTTACAAGAGTGGATCTACCACGAGATCAAGGAGGCTAAACCCTAGAAGCTAGCCTATGGTATGATTGTAATGGTTGTTGTTGTTGCGTCCTACGGACTAGAGCCATCTGGTTTATATAGACACCGGAGAGGGCTAGGGTTACATAGAGTCGGTTACAATGGTAGGAGATCTACATATCCGTATCACCAAGCTTGCCTTCCACACCAAGGAAAGTCCCATCCGAACATGGGACGAAGTCTTCAATCTTGTATCTTCATAGTCTTGGAGTTCGGTCGATGATGATAGTCCGGCCGATGATAGTTCGGCTGATGATGGTAGTCCGGCTATCCGGACACCCCCTAATCCAGGACTCCCTCAGTAGCCCCTTAACCAGGCTTCAATGACGATAAGTCCGGCGCGTATATTGCTTGGCATTGCAAGGCGGGTTCCTCCTCCGAATAATAGAAGATTGTGAACACCAGGATAGTGTCCGGCTCTGCAAAATAAATTCCACATTCCACCGTAGAGAGAATAATATATACACAAGTTCAATCTACTGACGTTTTTTGCGGCATGACGTCACGCCACTACCAAGCCATTACTTGAATCATTTTTTACTCTACCACCTCAGCGCATTTAGCGAAGCGGTTTCCTTGGCACGTCTTGTCGAAGCAGAGATCGTGTTCCCCCTTAATCCGGGATTCTCATCAATACGGGCGTGGGTAACCCAACCGCGCCCGTCACCCCGCCCCCTCTATCAAAGGCGAGTCCCAAACGGTCACGGAGACGGCTCTTGGTATTCTCCCCCTTTATAACGGGACCAAGGCTCGTTTCTTTTCTTCAATCCTCCATCGAATCCTCTCCCCGCTCCAAGTTCTAGCACCTAGAGCTCCAGATTCGAGCGCTTTGGACCATCAACGATGTCCGGTTCCGACCTCCAGGGCCGGTGGATGCCCTCCTCCGTTACGGAGGAGGACGTGCTAAAGCTGCGGGAGGCCAAGTACCTGGCTTATGAGATTTCACACAGGTTTCCTGCCGAAGGGCAGGCCATCCCCACCCCCGAGCCCGGCGAGTATGTCGTTTTTGTATCCCACCTCCGTCGGGGTTTAGGCTTCCCGATGGATCCTTTTGTGAGAGGGCTCATGTTTTACTATGGGTTGGAATTCCACGATTTGGCTCCGGAGTCCATCCTCCATATTTCCGCATTTATTGTTGTCTGTGAAGCCTTCCTCCGTGTCGCCCCTCACTTTGGCCTGTGGTTGAAGACCTTCAATGTGGCGCCGAAGATGATCGGGGGGCGTCAAGCGGAGTGCGGCGGGGCGGCCATAAGTAGGAGGGCCGATGCGCCGTGGCCCGCTGGCTCCTTCCAAGAGGAGCTCGGCCCGTGGCAGCAAGAGTGGTTCTATATCACCGTTCCGAGGGGCCGCAGACAAAAGCCGCCGCCCTTATTCCACCCAGTATCTCCACGACGGTTGATGTCGTGGGTCAACCAAGGGCTCAACTGGGGTCCGTCAAAGGACGTGCCCCTACTGCAGGGCCGGATTCAAGATCTCCAAATGAGGAAGGTTGATATGGTGGTGGTAATGCAGGTTATGCTGATTAGGCGTCTTCCGCCCTGCAAACGCCGCCCTCTCCGGCTGTGAGAGTTCAATCCGGAGGGCCCACGGATTCTTCAGCACTTCATGGGTATGACACCCCTGGAGATGTACAAATTATTCTTCGGATCGCAAGAGGCGCATCCGGAGATGACCGAGGATGCTGGCCTAAGCTGCAATCGCCCGGATACTCAAGTAAGTAGTTCCAAGTCTGGACATACCATTTGTTTGCCTTTCGATAATTCACCTTATGACCAACTTCCTTCTAAACAGGAGTGGATAGCGGAAGCAAAATTGATATGGTGTCCGACCCCCTCCCCGAGACCGCGCTGGATTCCGTGCTGGTTCGGATGCTTGAGGTTGCGCCTCCAGAGGAAGGCGAAGGGGAAAGCAGGAAAGCTACTGCCTCGCCTAAGGAGGCTCTTGAAAGAGGGGGGATCGAGAATCCCTCCCTTCAAGGGGAGAAGAGGACTTCCTCCAAGGACCTGGGGGCAAAAGCCCCTAAACGGGGGAAGAAATCTTCGCTAGAGGGTCCCGCGTCCGGGGAGGCCCCAGCCGCACAATCTCAATTAAAGAGTCAGCCCTCCAACGAGCCGTAAGTAGAAAGAAAGGAGTTTTATAATAAGGGACATCCCTATTTGTGCTTCTGAGGATAACTAAAGTTTTTACCTTGTAGATCGGATCTCCGTCCTTCGCAAATGAGCTTGTCTTCGGGGGACCTTCGTCCGGAGATGATGGAGAGTGAGACGCCTCCGTCCGGGGCGCCGTCAGATAGGGCGGACGAGCCTGAAGTGTCATCACGGAGGGAGCCCCCGGGTTCGGCAAAGCTGGATAGTTTGGCGCCAATGGGTGTACGGCTGAAGGATCTGCTTGAGAAGGCGTCTATCTCAGAAGATCACCACGCATTGATGAGCATGGTGATTGAAAGGGTTTCGTCCGCCAAAGGCGGGTTGCATAGTGCCGTCAGGAGTTTGCTGGCGGGGTTTGAGGTGCGTAAAAATGACACACCTTTTAACAGTTTAGCATATAGAATGCGCCCTGTATAGATAGTAGCCCCTGAGACTCGGTAGGTTGTCGAAATCGACAGCGTGCCGAGGATCAAAATCGCCGGTTTAAATTTCTGCCGTGCTGATGCAGGTGGCGGGTCGTCCGGGGGCCAGCCGGACTGATGGAGTTGCTGAACTAAAGCGGCAACTCGCTGTTGCGGATGCGGACATCACGCTGGTCAACAGGCGACTTGATGTGTCGCAAGGTAACTGTTTCTGTGCGGTCACTTGGTAAGGGGGCCGAAGCCAGCTCCTTACAACATGTGCGTGAAATGCAAATAGTGCCGCTGCTGTGGAGAGCCTTCGGGCCGAACTTGCTCAAGCCAAGGAGCAGGCCAGAAGGAGTAATGCGGCAGCCTCGAGGGCGGCCGAGGAGTTAGCGGCCGAAAGGGCCGCACACTGCCGGAGCAGGGAAGAGATGGCCGAAATGGCCGTGAAGTTAAAAGATGCTACCGACCGCAATGAGGCTCTTGGGAAGGAGTGCCTAGCGGGGCAAGAAGACCTGGAGAAGGCCACCGCCGAAGCCAAGGATGCCCGCTCTGCAATGCGGGCTATAAAGGAAGAGCTGCGCCAGGCCGGAGATATTGTAGCTGGCAAGCCTTTTCTGCTGCGCCGAAGGTTTACGGATCCAAAGTATGCTCAGCTGGGCCAACTGTGGGGTCCAGAGGACCCTTATATGGACTTAGCAGCGAGTGCGGCGGATGCCGTTGTGCATTTTCGAAGCCAGAAGGATCACAAGACGGAAGAGCTGTTTTGGTCTCAATTCCATAGTCCGGAGCGTTCACTTCCGCTGACCGACCGTTTGGCCGAGTGGGCTGAGCTAAATAGGTTGTCCGGGCTTGCTATGACGGATATAGTGACCCATGTCCGGCCGGATAGGCCCGAGCCGAAGAGTTACTTTGGCTTATTGCAGCAATTTCTTGGGGCGGTGCCGCATATCAAGGCGATGAAGCGGTCGGCCTGCATAGAGGGTGCGCGGATGGCACTCGCCCGTGTGAAGACACATTGGACAGAGATGGATGCCACCGCTGTTGCGACCCCGGGTTCGGACGATAACCGGTTACCCGCCGAGCACTATTTTGGCGAAGTGCTGCGTGGTGCTCGTGTAATAGAGTCGCAGTGCTCAAAAAATGTTACGTTCGAATGAACATTTTTATGATGTAAAACAATATTTATGATGTAAGCGCCTTTTATACTTGTGCGTTCAAGTAATAGAATATCTCCTATGCGGCCGTTCATGTATATGTGTGTATAACCTGAAAGATGGCAGTCGTCGGCTTCAGACCCCACGCACAAGGTGCGGGGGTGTTCGCAAAAAATAGCGCGTTTTCACACTTAATCCGACGTCTCGGTCCTGTAAAGGAGGTGGTAGCAGTAGCAAACGAGGCAACCGGACTATAATGCTTTATCACTTTCACTTAGCCATGGAGTTCGAGGGTGGGGCTACGACATAGCCCCTGGGGGCACCGCGCTCTCCGAATTTGGGGCGCGTATGTGCCTGACCGGGAAACGGCCCTTCGTCAAAGCGGAGGAATTCTAAACATTCCCATGGTCGATCGAGTGGTTGACCAGTCTCTCGCTGTATCATGACAGTCAGTTTTCGGCTTTCTCTACTGAGGTGCTCGCCCAGCCGAACTGGGGCACAATCGCAGTAGTTCTCCTGGTGCCGCGTTAGCCGATGATACGGAACGTAAGGCAGCAAAACACAGGAGCCGGGCAAACCCAACATTTGACCAAAGACATGATTCGGAGCTGATGCATATAAGGCCTAACTCGAGACGCCGAACACTCCCGAAGGTGTTCGGTCTTTACAATAGCGGGCAAAACAATGCCCTAAGCCCCTTGTGTCCAGGTACAGGCAGGTTCTTCTGGCGCGGCCGATGCCAAAACGCCAGTCTCCACTCTGGTTATAATGAGAAACCAGGGGATTATAGCAACAAGAGACAGTAAGAAAGGTTTACGTAGGGTCTTAGTCTGAAAAGAGTCCTTGCAACGGGTCCCTACTGCACGTCTGCGCCTGTGTCTCCATTGTGCCGTATCCTGGACGGGTGTGCACGCTGTTCATCTGTAAAAACAGAGGAACTTAGTTTGGAAAGAAATCATGCAAGAAAGTGCATAAAAAATTGAAATATAGATTAATAAAGCTGAGCCTATGCTAGCTCATTATGGCTTATATGTACAAACCCTTGTGAAGGGGTGTGTGGCTAGGTAGCCCCTAGCTTATTTATTCTGGACTCGTCCAGCCGTGTTCGGGGTCTCAAGAGACCTTTTAATGAAATGATGCCACGTGGACCGGGCATTTTAAGCGTAAGAGACGCGTAATGTGGTATTGCATTGAAGCGGACGAAAGCTTCCCGTCCCAGTGATGCTTGATAGCTACTTTTAAATGGGGCGACATGAAAGGTTAGGTTTTCTCGTCGGAAGTTGTCAGGTGACCCGAACACAACTTCTAGTAATAATGAAACTGTGCACCTGGCGTAAGGGCCTGGCGCCACTCCTTTGAAGGAAGTGCGGCTATGCCGAATTGTAGGAGGGTCTATCCCAACTTGCGGATTGTGTCCGGATATAGCAGGTTTAAGTCACTGCCGCCGTCCATCAGAACCTGCATGAATTGCAGTCCGTCTATTATGGGATCCAGTATCAGGGCAGTCTATCCTGCGTTCCGGATACTTCTGGACTAATCTAGATGGTCGAAAGTGATTGGTTTTGACATCCAATCTCAGTGTTCCACTGGGGTGGATCGTGCGACACTTGTCTTAGCGAGTGCCGTGTTGGTTTTCCGTACTATCACATGAAGTGAGTTTACTGTTTTGACTTCTTGTGGGAAAGTGTTTTGACTTCCGGTGCTTTGCTGGTGGGGTTTGTCATCGTCCTCGCTTGGCGCATCGAGCCCCTTGTGTCCGGCGTTGAGTCTGCTGGACTGTTTAAAAACCCAACAATTTCGGTTGGTATGGTTTGCAGGCCTTCCGGAGGTACTGTGGATTTGACATATCCGATCTAAAATTTTGTTTAAATTTGATAGCTCGTCACTGTTGTCCTTAAGAGGCAGTGTTTTATTGTTTGGCCGCGAGCTTTTGAATCCGGCGTTGACCGCCGTGCCCTTTGGGCTTTTTTCTTTATTCCGGCGCTGATCTTTCCTGCGCCGTGATTTTCCGTTTCCATCTCTGATCTCGGATGTACTCGGGTCGCTGGTGCTGCATCTTGCTAGCCAGCTGTCTTCTCCTGCGCAAAAGCGCGTCATGAGGCTTGTTAGCGCGGCCATTGTTCTTGGCTTCTCTTGGCCGAGGTGTCTGGCGAGCCATTCGTCTCGGACGTTGTGTTTAAAAGCTGCTAAGGCTTCCGCGTCCGGACAGTCGACTATTTGGTTCTTTTTGGTAAGGAACCTGTTCCAGAATTTGCGCGCTGACTCTCCGGGCTGTTGGGTTATATGACTTAGATCGTCTGCATCCGGAGGGCGGACATAAGTCCCTTGAAAATTTGCTCTAAACGCGTCCTCAAGCTCTTCCCAACTTCCAACAGTGTTTTCTGGGAGGCTTTTGAGCCAATGCCGAGCTAGCCCTTTGAGCTTGAGGGGTAGGTATTTTATGGCGTGGAGATCATCTCCTCTAGCCATGTGTATGTGTAGTATGTAATCTTCTATCCAGACTCCTGGGTCTGTTGTGCCGTCGTATGCCTCTATGTTTATGGGTTTGAACCCTGTTGGAAATTCATGATCCAGCACCTCGTCGGTGAAACATAGCGGGTGTGCGGCACCCCTGTATTTGGGTGTGCCGCTGTCTTCGAACACTTGTCGTGTTGTGTTACTTCCTGGGGCCCTCCTTTTGGCCCATAGATGGACCTAGTTGGGCCGTCCGTTTTCCCAGGATCATAAGTCGGCTTGTGTGCGGCGCCGCTTGTCGCTTTTGGCCTGTCATCTGGCCGTCTATCCGGCCAGGCGGCCTCTTTGTTTTTTGACTGTGAGGGCTCTATGGCTTCCTCGTCAAATTCTGGCAGCAACTTGCGCTTCGGGCAGCTCTTTGTTTGATGTCCATTGCCATATTTGTCTGCGTACTTGAGTATTTTGCTCCACTTCATTCTGAGTATGTCTTCCGCTGTTTTGAGCTTCCTTTTTTCCTTCTTCAAACTTCTTGCAGTGGCGACGAGTCTTTTGTGAAGGTTCTTATGCTCCGATGGTGTGTCCGGACTGTTGATTGCTCCGTGAAGGGGTTGATTATCCGGTTCGTCCTGTTCAGATGGTTGCTTGGTTGTATGTTCGTCGTCCGCTGGTTTGCCCTGCTCTATCGCTGGGTCATTAGGAATGTTGCTTTGATCGAGGCGGGACTTAGGGCGGCGTCTACGTCGCTGTTTTGGTTGTTTATCGGCGGGATTATCCTCTGCCGCGTCCCGTTGTTCCTCGGTATCGCTTCCCCTTGGGGTGTCCACCATATGTATGTCATGTGACGAGGTGGCCTTCCAGTGCCCTGTAGGCGCTGGTTCTTGATTGTCTCCGGCATCGTCGTCCATACCGTGGATGTCTTTGGAGTCGTAGTTTAGCACGTTGGTTAGATCGTCGACGGTGGCTAGGAAGTGGGTGGTGGGTGGGCTCTGAATTTCTTCATTGTCCGCGTCCCGACCGTCCTGGCCGTAGTTCGGCCAGGGCTCTCCGGATAGTGAGAGATGCTTCAGCGGATTTAAGATATCCCCGAAGGGTGAGTGCTGAAAGGTGTCTGCAGCGGTGGATTCCATGATCGGCGCCCAATCGGATTTGACTGGCAGGGGCGTAGGAGGTTCGGAGTCCGGCAGAGAGTCCGACACCTCGGATTCATGGGCTTTATGCGGGACAAGGTAAGTGTTTGGCTCCATCGCCGTAGAAGTTGCAGCTCCCGAGGCGGTGTCCAGCCATCCGTCCTCGATCTGAGCGATCGGCTCCGGACTATGGGTCGGAGCGGATTCGTGTGCGGCCTCCAAGGTGCTGTCCGGCGGCAGAGTTAGGTCGTGCCCATCGTGACAGCGCGGCACACTCGGCTGTGGCTCAAATCCATCGAAGATCAAGTCCTCGCGGATATTGGCCGTGAAGTTTAGGCTTCCAAACCTGACCTGACGGCCAGGTGCGTAGCTTTCGATCTGCTCCAGATGGCCAAGTGAGTTGGCCCGCAGTGCGAAGCCGCGGAATACGAAGATCTGTCCGGGGAGAAAAGTCTCACCCAGGACTGCGTCGTTGTCGATTGAAGAGGCCATCTAGCCTATCGGTGACAACACAGAGGAACTCTCAATGAAAGCACCAATGTCGGTGTCAAAACCGGCGGATCTCGGGTAGGGGGTCCCGAACTGTGCGTCTAGGCGGATGGTAACAGGAGACAAGGGACACGATGTTTTACCCAGGTTCGGGCCCTCTTGATGGAGGTAAAACCCTACGTCCTGCTTGATTGATATTGATATTGTGGATGTTTACAAGAGTGGATCTACCACGAGATCAAGGAGGCTAAACCCTAGAAGCTAGCCTATGGTATGATTGTAATGGTTGTTGTTGTTGTGTCCTACGGACTAGAGCCATCCGGTTTATATAGACATCAGAGAGGGCTAGGGTTACATAGAGTCGGTTACAATGGTAGGAGATCTACATATCCATATCGCCAAGCTTGCCTTCCACGCCAAGGAAAGTCCCATCCGGACACGGGATGAAGTCTTCAATCTTGTATCTTCATAGTCTTGGAGTCCGGTCGATGATGATAGTCCGGCCGATGATAGTTCGGCTGATGATGGTAGTCCGGCTATCCGGACACCCCCTAATCCAGGACTCCCTCACTATCCAATTGATCCCTCTGTTCGCTCACGTACTATTTTAAGTGAATCCTTATTATAACATGCACACAAATTTTGGGCACTTGTATTCGACTTAAGTCAGTGTGCCACCGTATCTCGTATACTTACTACTCCCTCCATCTAGGTGTAATAAGTCACGTTAGAAGGTGCAACGGGACCAAGGTGCGTGCGTGTGCGTGTGTGTGTTTAACAACATGTGTTTGTTAGAGAGTGCGACAAATCGACCTACTCCTACAGAGATATGGTGTGTAGTGTATGATTTTAGCCGCGAGAGTTGGTGCATCTCTCGTTTCCGGGCGTGTCCGGTAGGGACATGCGGACAACTGCCACGCCCGCTCCTGACTAGCCTGGCCCACCCAAAGCCCCTCCATCGCCCGCGCGCGCTTCCCACCCAAAACGGTCAGCGCCGCTCCAAAGAATCAGTGGCTCATTCATGACCGGGTAGAGCGGACGCGACCTCTCACTGGTGCAAGAGTGATGGTTGCTTTGTCCGTCCAACTTACTGCTGGGTCTATGTGATTTGACGACTCATTGGTCTTCATTACTGAGGTGGTAGGACTGCTGGATGTCCCACGCTTTCGGCGATAGGAGGTAGTAGATTACAATTTTCTCCATTCTTACAGCAGAGGAGTGCAAGAGCAGTGAAAACACGCAGGCTCAGTGATTACATGGCCCACCTCACACTATCACCGTGCGACACCTAACTCTTTACATAGTACTCCCTCCGTTCCTAAATATTACTAGATGAGTCCCCACGCGTTGCCGCAGAACAATGGTATATCTCTCTGCACAAAATTATCGATTTCATAGAACTAAAAAAAATCTATAACCGCATGACAAATGTGGTAGCCAAACTAAATAAACTCCCATCATCATTTAGATCATCCCATGTAAGGAAAAAAGATCAGCCAACTCCTACTGCATAATGGGATTATATATTTCTTTTTGACATGTTAATGGGACTTAAAAGCTCACTTACATGCATGCTACCGGTGCATGCTCGCATGCAGACATGTTGATGTGATTTAAAAGCCACTCACATGCATGTGCCATGGTATTTCTGCATGCTTGCATGTGGCTTAGTGCGGAGCCTCTCAACGTCTAGATCAGACGGCTATTATGATTGATTTACTTCATCTAATGGCTACGTCAATTTTGATGATGTGGCTCAAGGAGAGGATAGAGAATTCCTAGTAGTGGGGGCTAGTTATTACTAGTAGATAAGTCTTTGTAGAGATTCCACTAGGTGAAGTACATACGGAACAAAATGAATGAATCTGCACTTAAAATGCATCTATATACATCCGCATGTGGTTAATGGTGAAATCTCTACAAAGACTTATATTTAGGAACGGAGGAAGTACTAGTATAGTACTAGTACATACTGTAATTTATCAGAGAGATAAATTTCTACAATGCTATGAAGCTTCCAGCTCCTGTTACATGTATCTTGCGTCCAAGGTTGCCCGTTGCAACATTTCATCAAATACAAAGGAGACTAACATGCATGCTATTGCATCTCAATGATTCACAGATCATAGCAAATATGTACTCCCTCCGTTCCAAAATAAGTGTCTCAACTTTGTGCAAACTTTAGTACAAAGTTGTACTACTACTAAAGTTGACACTTATTTTGGAACAGAGGCAGCTAAAGAAAAAACGATCCATGCAGTCCCTAGCCCTTGAACCATGAACCCTGACCAGGCTTCAATTTGCTGGCAACGTTCGAGCTTCCTAATAAATGAAGTTTGCAACCTTTCGACCATCGGTTCATTTTGTGCAGTTTCACCAAAATCGAGATGAGCATCCCTGTGGCAAAGAAATTGAAGAAGCGTGATTAGAATAAGATTACTAGGACTAGTTAATGAGACATAAACTCATCACAAATACAGTACGTAGAAGCTAGTAGAGGTATCAGGTATGTGCGGGGCAAAGAAGTAGAGAAATATCCACAGGGAGTGATGTGGGCAGCTGGAGCAGTGGTGCAAGCCGGCTGTAAAGGGAGTTGTACCTGACGGACATAGCTCAACCTTGAGGAGGGCGGCGGGAGGCGGCAACTGCCCACGTCGCGGCAGTGAGCAAGGGACGAAGGCAGCCTCACCCGCTTTGTGAGAGAGAACGGCGGGGACCCCTGATCGGGACGTGCCGACAGTGGGTTTTCGCCGTGTCGGCGAGGGCCACCGCATCTACACTAAGCATCCACCCCTTCCCCAAGCGGACGTGATCCGCCGGGATGTTAGAGATGTGGCCACAGTTGTTTTGTGCGAGAGAGTGTGAAGAGAGCAACCCCAGCAAGCAACCGCGTAGGCTGGCCCGTCCCGACTATGTATATAGTGGAGCGGTTCCCTTTTCTCTCCATATGAACCTATCATATTGCGTACGTGCCACTGAAGAAAAAAAATTATCTACAAATGACACGGCACCAACTACTCATTCTCCTATAACCTTGCACTTGGCATCTCCAAAATATTAACCTTGCGATTGGTTCTTCGCCTCTTCGGGAAGTCGAGCAATAATGGTAGTGCAGTATATATTATTCTGGCTATATGAGACCGAATGAATTGCTGCATGTCCACCACGTGGGCGAGGGTCGAGGGGCAAGGGAGAGTGCTACTACATACGGAGCAAAATGAGTGAATGTACACTCTAAAATACGTCTATATACATCAGTGTTTGGAGTATGTACTAGTAGTTCATATTGAAATCTACTAAAGGACATATATATTCCAAACAATATGATATAATCTCTATAACCAAGGTAGTACTACCTCCGTCCTGGTTTATTAGTCCCCTATGTAGTTTGTGCTAAATTTTGACCAAAGATTTAACTGACAAAATGTTAGTGCATGTTAACAAAAATTATAATGCTGGGTTCATATTCGAACATAGTTTTCAAATATATAATTTTTTGTAACATGCATGAGCATTTTGTTAGTGAAATTTATGGTCAAAATTTGGCACAGATTACAATGAGGACCAATAAACCAGGACGGAGGTAGTACGGACGAGGGGTAAACGGAGGGAGTAGTAAAAAATTTCTCCTCGTCCTGCGAGCCACCGCGCGAATGGGCGAGGGAGGAGCAAGCTTCACCTCCTCCTGTGAGCCACCGCGCCCGTGGGCGGGGGAGACGGCGTACTAAGCAAGCTTCTCCTCGTTCTGCAAGTTGACGGGACACATCAAAAGTACTCCAGTGTATAGAGCCTTGCCTCTAAGGTAGGCCCCACATGGTTTGCCTCTTTTTTTAATTTAACATAATGCGTCAAGTCGCAATTTGTTTGTTCACCCGTGGTAGACGATCCTCCCTCCACCAAGTGGACAACCAGTACACGTGCCAAATTACCACGTGGGCTGCCTTTTTCGTACAGAAATGAGCTCCACCGTGTACCCGTGCGGGTGTGGTGGGAAAGAGACGGGAGTACGTGCACCGTGCATGCACCTCTTCTCTTCATGCACGCCCCCCACCTAAGTGGGTGTGTGTGAGAGATACAAACCATGTTCATGAGTGTTTTTTGTTTTGTGGTGGGGGGTGGGGGTGGGGTGGGGGGTTGATTTCGTGAATTATTTGTGGGAATATGTGTCGATGACATCTGAAACAAAATTTCGCATGCAATGTGTGTGAAATGGAGGCCTATCCATATCATACATAGAGGGCCGGGCAATCCACGAGAAGAGAGGGAGGGGTCATAGCTATCGATAGAGTCGAAGAGAGGATCAAGTCGGTGGGTGCGAGATCGATGAAGAGAGCCATCGAAATTGTGTGTGTGTGTGTGTGCAAGTCAAAGATATAGGGCGACTGGCCTATAGGAACGTTAGAGGGCACATGTCAAGTTTGTGTGTGGCAGGGAGACATGACTAGAGCACTTGATGTATCGGTGTGTGTGGAGGGGAGGGGTAGGCAGAGGCCTAGCTATAGAGGTAGAACGACTTGTATATGTGTTGAGAAGGAGAGACCCAACTATGTCTTAAGGGAGATCAGTCGACATCCATACATAACTGAAGGACAGGAAATATGATGGGACAGAGAGAGAGAGGGAGAGAGGAGAGAGAGAGAGGGAGGGAGGGGGAGGGAGAGGGGTAGAGTGCTGGATGGGTGATGGAGTTGCTTCTCGGAGATGTTGGGAGAGGCCTCCTAGACAAACTGAGGGTGGAACTACAATGTTATCAATAAGAGTGGGGATGTGTTTCTGTGTGTTCCTATGCGTGATAGATCTGTCGGGACGCATCCATGGATGATGAAGGGGAACCATGTGTTTGGTAGGCAAACCTAACTAGATCGGTAGATCAATTGTTGTTTGTCGGAGGAAGGGAGAGACACAACTAATGAGGTAGATCGATCGATGTGTGGGTAAACACGAGTTATAAGGACCTAGCTGGCTATATGTATAGCGAGAGATTAGTCGGTGTATGTCCATTTGTTAGAGGCAAATAAGGCCCAGCGAGATGGATAGACAGAGAGAATGGAGCTAGGAGGTGGTGTGAGAGGCCCAACTACTAGCTAGATAGGGGAAGGAGTGTGCGGTTGTGAGATCGATGAAAAGAGGGGCGAGAGTTTACACGTGTGTCCGACCATATGAGAGACACGAGGCAAGAACACATAAAGGAGGAGATTGAAGCTGTGTGTGTATGTTGTAGGCATGCATCACTGGAGAGGTTTATCGATCGGTGTGTGTCGGAAAGGAGTTGTGGAGAATCTAGGAGAACGACCTAAAGAAAAAAATGTATGTGCCCGGTGGATAGAATGCCGAGGGAGGGGGAGGGCGAGGAGGGCGTGTGCATGCACGAGAGAAAGTTAGTGGTAGCTACAAATATTAGAGGATTGTGTGGGTGTAAGAGACTAACAAAGATCATAATTTGATATGAAAGCGGATTCATATATTTGAATAGGAGATCATAGTGTTTTAAACATTGCATGCATGAATATAGCGGTGATACACGTGTTGTGCACATGTTATACCATAATGTGATAATGCATGGCGTTTGCAACTCACAGCTAAATGCCGAACAATCTAAACCATACCATACATCAAACAATCTCACATTTTATTTGAATTTGTGATAATGTGCGGCGTTTGCAGCTTACAACTAAATATCGAGCAATCTAAACAATACTATATATCAAACATTCTCACATTTTATTTGAATTTGTGGTAATGTGTGGTGTTTGCAACTCACATCTAAATACTTGTAGGCGTAGGGGGCGGGGCACCATACATAATGTGATAAACACATTATACATATGAGACATGGTTTAGATTATGAAGATCTAGCTAGAGCAAGAAATGTAATGTGATTTGAAATCAAAATAAAGTGGATTCAAAAAATCTAGTTCGAGTTCATATAGTACACATAGTTCATATGTAACTCGAGACTAATCATGTGGTTTTCTGTGAAGATAATACACAAACGATGGTTTAACTTGACAAAAATGATGATTGCAGATCTTATTAAACTAGAGAAACGAATTCAAATGCTTTGACTTCACAACAATCATTGCTGTAGATCTTATTCAAATTTAGTTCATATTGAAGCGGTAGTATATACATTTGGAATGCACTAAAACGTTCATTTGAGTAGTAGGTTGCATGCATTATACACGTAGCAAAATATTTTAATTGAACATAACATGAATTCAAAGTTTTGAATGACATTTGTAGTGCGCATTGATTTGGTACAGTACATGTTAGGCTTGTCCGGAAATTTCAACGCGCGCCTTGTTAGCCCGAAATATTTAAGATATATCTTTGTCTTGTTGTGCTCTGACAACTCCCTCCATCTCAACCCGCGCCTTGCTATTCCAAAATTACAACACGCGCGAAAACTCCCACCTCATGTGAAATCCCGACACCCAAAATGCCCGTGGTACCACTGAACCGAAAGAACCGCCTCAAATCGGTGGGGGGTACTTTCGTAACTTACCCCACATTTCGGACAAGCGCGTCTCTAAGCCATGGTTCCCCACTGCCATCCCATCTGCCCACCCATTCATACACCGAGGTCACGAAAACCCGCGACGAAACCCCACACCCTGCTCCGTTCGCCACCCAGCCGGAACCTCTTCCCCGACGACGTCGTCCACAGCAACACCTCGACGTCCCTCATCCACCGTACCGGATGACGATCCGTCGTCGATCTCATCGTCCCGCCGGTTCAGCCACCCCGTCCTCCACCTCCAAGGAGCTGCCCCAACGTTCCCCTCGTCTTTCGCGCCACCTCCATTCCCACACCACCGTCTTCACCTGCACCACCGGAAGAGCATCATCATCACCGTTTCCTCGAATGAAGCTGCGGCCTAATCGGCGCCACCAAAGAGGTTGTACACTAATCGCCGCATTTTCTTCTTGATTCAATCTGACGGTGCTGTCGGCGCTCGGTCTTGAGCCGACACGGCGCGGCTCCATCCACGGAGGCGTCGCCGGCCACTTCCTCCATGGCATCGCTCCCTCGGCGGCTTCGTCCACATCAGTAGGAGCTGCTGCTGCTTTAGCTCTCGCTCGCGCTGCTGCTCTGCTCTTGCTCTCGATCCCCTGCCTGGTCTGCTCTTGCTATTGCTCTTGCTCGCGCTGCTGCTCTCACTCTTGCTCTTGCTTCCGATGGTGCTCCGATTTGGCTACACTTCAGTCGACTGAATCGACTTTTGGGTCAGTCGATTTTCAAGGGGTGGGCTCGCCGAGGTGAAGGAAGAACCAGCCGCAGCAGGGAGGGGGGCTCGCCGGAGAGGTACCCCACTATCTATCTTAGGGTTCAGGATGGGGGCGGTGGTCGCCGGTGGTGGCGGGGCATTGGCGGGGCGGTGGCGTTGGGATCGCCGTAGAAAAAGCTCGGCACAGGGGGGGCTAGAGGGATGGCCGGGGCGGCGGCAGACCGGCAGTGGGGAGTGTTTTTAGGGCGGGCGGGGCGGTGCACCGCCGGCCGCGGGCGGCGGGGGGCTGCTGTTTAGCCAGTGGTGGCTGGCGGCTCAGGGGGTGGAGGTTGAAGATGAACCGCAGGCCCTTGATTTCGTATCCAACGGCTGCAAAATCGACTGACCAGAGATGAAAAAGTCAGTCAACCGACGTGTAGCCTCACCTTGCTAGTGCGTTCAATTCCGACAGCAAAATTCAGTTTCGATAGCAAAATTCAGTTTCGACAGTTAGTTTCGACAGTTAAGTTCAGTTTCGACAGTTAAGTTCAGTTTTGACAGTTAAGTTCAGAGATGAGCGGCTGATGTATTTTACATTAGCACTTTGTGGTTATGTATTTTACGTCGTGTATTGGAGATGCTATTAGAATTCCACTTAGGTTAACGTTGTTCCTTGTCTCTCTTGTCCTGCTTCAGCCTCGGCATCGTACAACTCACCGTAGCTGCTCCAACGATGAAACCCTCCATCACAGCAGAGCAGTACCTCGGGCTCCATCTCCAGACGCCTAAGATCTTCTTCCCCTCCTCCGACAGTAAAGTCAGCCGGAGCATCCTCACCGGCCAACCCAATCACACTGAGATCTACATGGCTTCGCCAAAGAGGTTGTACACTTGTTGCATCTCTTTTTTACTCTACATGTTATATATATTGTCCACTGAGCACACGGATTTGTTCCTTTAGTGTCTCCTTGAAACAAAAAATGTAGGAATTTTAATTTTCACTTGTCCTCCTTTTCAAATTCCTATTCATGAAGCACAAGACTAAGAGATAGTAGCATAATAGCATTATAACCGTACATTTTCTTATGGTTTGACTTAATCTCACCATGCTTCTTTGCATCCTGTGATCTTCCAATTGTTGTGAATCAAACATGCAGATTGGCAGAAATCCTGTGTTTTTAAATTCTCTGTTTTGCACGTGCATTCCTATCCTATTCATGTCTATTTCCTATCCCTGCATTGTTGGAATCCTCCAATTCAAACAAGCCCTTACAGAATTACTTCTCTTACAGATAGTTGTCAAAGAAAACCTTGCGCGGTTTGTCCCGCTCCTGCTGCGCCGTCGTCCACCCCAGCTCAGCTGCTCCAACGACAAAAGGGTCCAGCACAGCAGGGATCCGGCCTCCAGACTGTCTTTTGCTGCCTCAAATCTTCTTCCCCGCTGCTGGCAGCCATGAAAACTGCATTACCATCATCAACCGAGCAGATGACCTCGAGGACTACACGGGTCCGCAAGAGAGGTCGCACTCTTTCGTGTCTGCTTACGTTGTGCATCGCTTAATATTACATGCTACTTTATCGTCCTATTCACCGATTAGACTCTAAGTCATCTCCAAACAAATGGGAAAACTTGAGTTTTTAAATGGTTGTGGGGTACGTATCGGGGCTGCTATCAATAGTATCTATCTACTATCTGGTTAATCTCCGGTGTCTACTATGAGTTTCATGTTGGGTGGGAAACAAACAGTAAAGAAGCCATTATCTGTTTTTTTTAACTGAAGCCATTATCTGCCTCCTATTATTGGTTTTGGGTCTATCCACAGGTTGCTACAATCACTCTGGATTTCTGCATGCACTCCTTACATAATCTCACTATGTTTTATTCCTATGCATGAGAGTAATTGTAAACAATGGAACTGAACATGTAGAGAAAAAGAGACGAGCCTTGCGTGGCAATATAATTTCATGCAGACGTTGCTCCATGGTAGGCGCAAAGGCAGCCCCCCCTCCACGCATTTCGGATTGTACTCGAGAGGAAGATATCTGTTCTGAGGGGGATTTAGAAGGAGAAGATAACTCCTATTTACCCCCTGAGGTCTTCGCTCTAACTTGGCATGCTGATGTTGGTTATATCATGCATATGGTGTCTTGCATTGCTTACTTTATACATCAAATATGTCATCTGTGTTGGGATCTACAGTAGGGTGCGTCGACTGCAAATTAAAATTTCCTACACGTAGAACAACCAAGAACATGCTACGGGAGATGGATCACAGTTCGTTACCACTAGACGCGCAGTGCCGTGCAGCGAAGAAGAGTTGGTGCAGCGCGTCCGCGTGGATCGTCTCCTCCTCACCCGATCTCCCTCGAACAGTCGGTCGTACGATCCCACGTACAAGTTTGCCGGAGCGGCGCAAGTGCACCGCCTCTAACGGTATCTGCGCATGCAGGAGGAACACCGTGTGGCGGACTGCTAGGTCCGATCACACAGTCGGCGGCGAGTGGAGGTGTTTATTCGCAACACATGCAAAACCTAGTCGCAGCGTCGAAACGATCAACCACATAAGTGCGCCGCACCACAACCTTATATAGGCGTCCATCACGGGCTCAACACTTGGGCCTCGCACGGACCCTAAAGCCCACAAGTCTATTCGGCCACAATCTGAGTACAGCTCGGATCACATCCGGCCAGTGTCTTCGGATCCGACCTCATAGGTTCCTTCCCTTAAGCGCGCAACCCCTTAGGTTCAAGTCAGCTTGGTCGCTGTTCAGATCACCTCCAACCTGCACGGTTGGTAGCGTCCTCTAGCAAGGTGTGCCGACCACTAAGCAGACTATGAAGCTGGTTAGGCGAACCTGTACAACGTGTCACACTTTTGTTCCCTTTGGCTCATGATATATGTTGTCGGGCTCAAGGCGAGACTGTCATCCTTCTTCTAGCTCGACCTCTTTCCCATTCCAGTGATCTCGACCACTACCCGGATTATCTCATAATCCTTGTCGCATGGCATGCTTATCCTGGTCGGATCACACGAGGGGCCCAGAGTATATCTCTCCTGATCGGAGGGGCAAATCCCATCTTGCTCGACCATGTCTCGCAGCATGGGACTGGACATACCCGAAACCTACCTTTGTAACTACCTAGTCACGGAGTAGCGTTTGGTCGGCCCAAAGCAAGTCAGTCACCATCCCGAGTACATGCGCCAGCTCAGGTCTTAGGACATAGAACATATGTTGTACTAGAGATCACAGATGACATATTGTTGCGTCTCATAGTTGGGTTTGTCCGACTCGGACCTTATCTCGACTCGGATCCGACTATGTCGAATCCGACCAGACCTTTCGAAGTCCATATTATCCGGTTAGCATCCAATGCTCCATGGCTAGTGAGACAAAGCCATCGACCGTGTCATATGCTAGTCTAATCGGCTGCGCGCCCACACAGCCCTTTCGACTAGGGACCTTTTAGGACAGTCATCATACAATGCATAGTCCCACAAACAAGTCACGTACTTGCTGATACACATCATTGATAATGTCCAAGGACTATCTTTATTCATAAACACATAGGAACTATCATCATACATGATTGCCTCTAGGGCATATCTCCAACAGTCTCCCACTTGCACTAGAGTCAATCAAATAGACATCGAATGCCCATAGCTCTAACGTGCCCCTCATGCTTGGGTTGTGGAAGCGGCTTAGTCAATGCATCTGCAACATTTGCATCCGTGTGAATCTTGCATAACTCTACATCACCATTCTTTACGATCTTTCGTATCAGGTGATATTTACGGTCTATGTGTCTGACCTTGTGGTGATTCCTCGGCTCCTTGGCTTGTGCGATGGCACCAGAATTATCACAATAAAGGTCCAACGGTTTCACCGAGGCTGGGAAAATACCAAGATCATCCAGAAAATGCCGGATCCAAACACCTTCCTTTGCAGCTTCACAAGCCGCAATCTATTCGGCTTCTGTGGTAGAATCGGCCACCGTATCCTGCTTTGAACTCATCCAGTGCACTACTGCTCCGTTCAGGACGTACACGAATCCGAACTGTGATCGACAATCATCTCTGTCGGTTTGGAAACTAGCATCAGCGTAACCCCTTACGACGAGCTCTTTGTCGGTGTCAAAACCGGCGGATCTCGGGTAGGGGGTCCCGAACTGTGCGTCTAGGCGGATGGTAACAGGAGACAAGGGACACGATGTTTTACCCAGGTTCGGGCCCTCTTGATGGAGGTAAAACCCTACATCCTGCTTGATTAATATTGATGATGCGTGTTACAAGAGTGGATCTACCACGAGATCAAGGAGGCTAAACCCTAGAAGCTAGCCTATGGTATGATTGTTGTTCATCCTGTGGACTAAAGCCATCCGGTTTATATAGACACCGGAGAGGGCTAGGGTTACACAGAGTTGGTTACAATTGTAGGAGATCTACATATCCGTATCGCCAAGCTTGCCTTCCACGCCAAGGAAAGTCCCATCCGGACACGGGACGAAGTCTTCAATCTTGTATCTTCATAGTCTTGGAGTCCGGCCGATGATGATAGTTCGGCTATCCGGACACCCCCTAGTCCAGGACTCCCTCAGTAGCCCCTGAACCAGGCTTCAATGACGACGAGTCCGGCGCGCATATTGTCTTCGGCATTGCAAGGCGGGTTCCTCCTCCGAATAATTTATAGAAGATTGTGAACACCAGGATAGTGTCCGGTTCTGCAAAAATAGATTCCACGTACCACCGTTGGGAGAATAATATTACACCAGTTCAATCTGCTGACGCGTTTTGTGGCGTGACATCACACCACTACCAAGCCTTTACTTGAATTGTTTTTATTGTACCACCTCAGCGCGTTTAGCGAAGCGGTTTCCTTGGCACGTCTTGTCGAAGCAGAGATCGTGTTCCCCTTATTCCGGGATTCCCATCAATACGGACGTGGGTAACCCAACCGCGCCATTGATTGCGGCGCTTGGGAGATAAGCGAGTTTTACCAGGCCGGTGGGGACACATGTTTTTGTCCGCCCATATAAGGGGATAAAGATCCAACCCTTTTACCTGCGCCTTCTTCCTCCTTGGCTTATCCATCTCCGCGAACTCAAGCTCCAGCGCCCAAGTCCGCACTTCTCACCTCAACCTTCTCCAGCTATGTCCGGAGCGGGAGGCAAGTGGATGGCCTCCTCCGTCACGGAGGGGCAGATCCAGAAGCTGCGCGACGCCGGATATTTGTCCAGCAACATCGCGCACCGGCTCCCCGACGAGGGAGAGCTCATCCCCACCCCCAGGCCCCATGAGAGGGTAGTATTTCTTCCCCATTTCCTCCGCGGACTGGGCTTCCCACTTCATCCCTTCGTCCGGGGGCTCATGTTCTACTACGGCCTGGATTTCCATGATCTGGCCCCGAATTTCATCCTCAACATCTCGGCGTTCATCGTCGTGTGCGAGGCCTTCCTCTGCATCCAGCCCCACTTCGGCTTGTGGCTCAAGACCTTCAGTGTCAAGCCGAAGGTTGTGAAGGGCAGCCAAGCGGAGTGCGGAGGCGCCATGGTGGGCAGGATGTCCCACGTTACTTGGCTGGAGGGCACTTTCGTGGAAACCATTAAGGGGTGGCAATCGGGGTGGTTCTACATCACCGAGCCGCGTGACCCTGATTGGGCAGCGGCCCCCGAATTCAGATCTGGCATTCCTACACGGCTCACCTCCTGGAAAGAGAGTGGCCGGATCTGGGGTGATTCGGAGGAGCTGACCGGACTCCAAGCCTGTATCCAAAAGCTGGTGGACAAGAAGCTCAAGCTTGTCAACGTAGTCCAGGTCATGCTCATCCGCCGGATTCTCCCGTGCCAACGACGGGGTTTCAACATGTGGGAGTTCGATCCGGCGCAGCACCAGACTCTGAGCGGGCTCTTCGACACTACGTACGAAGATGTCTGGAAGGTGCTGTTCAAGGGCGCCGAGGCTCCCGCATCCGCTACCGAAGATCGCGGATTCAGCTCGCAGCGTCCGGCTGACGAGGTAAGTGATTTTGTCCTTTACGGAACGCTCGTTTTCCATAGCTTGACTCTATGCGGGATCTAAACTCCCTTTTCCTTTGACAAGACTGGCTGGCGAAGGCTGAACAGACTATCTATCCGGCCCCATTGCCAGAGGACCCAGCGGACGCCCGTCTAATGGGGCTGCTGGCTCCGGCACCCCACGTGGTGCCGGAGAAGAAGGCCAAGAAGAAGGCCACGGGGACTCGGAAGAGTTCCCGTTTTCAGGTCCTATCGGATGACGACTCCGAGGCCGACTCCTCTCACCAAGGTGAGGAGGAGAAGAAGAAAGCCTCTCCCCCAGTGGGGGGAGAGAAGAAAAGGAAGGCCTCCCCAACGATGGAGGCCGAAGGGTCCAAGAAGGGAAAAACTCTTCCCCCGGACTGCTCTGCCAACGCCAGTGACGACGACGAGGACTGGCCTCCAAGGGCCAAGCCCCTGGCGAGATCGTGAGTATCCGGACTCCCGAATAACTTCATGGATTTTATTTTTTGCCACACAATGTCTTTCTAATGCCGCATACAACCCTGCAGTCCGCCCAAGGACGATCTTCCCGCTTCATCGAGCGGGTCTTTAGGTGTGTCGGATATGGATTCTCTTTCGACTGCCTCCACCCCCCGTGACACGGACGATGCTGAGGTAGGATCCCGAGAAGGGACCCGCCAGGAGGAGGAGGCCCCGGAGGTGTCGCAGGACAACCTCCCGGACTTTGCACCGGACTCGGCTCCGGATCCCATAGTGGCTCTGGAGTCCGGCGGGCGGCCCCTTTGTAAGAAGGGCAAGACCGTGACACCGGCAGCCTCCGTCCAACCAGAGGCGCCGGATAGCTTGCTGGAGGCGCTCAATGGCGCCTCCATCGAAGAGGAACACCGCACTGTTATGAGTGCGGTGATTCAGAAGGTGCAGCTCGCCAAGAGCGGGCTGACCGAAGCCTGCATCCTTCTAACAGGCTTTGAGGTAAGAATTTTGATATATGTAAAATAGTACCGCATAGACAGTAGCCCCTGATGCTCGGTTCGGTGTTCGGAAAGAAAAGCCGGACTGAGGATCTAAGAAGATATACGCAGGAGTCATAAAAAATATGTCAATATGGGATTGAGGCTGCGCTGCTGACCTCTGCCGCACTGACTGCGGAGGTCAATACTTTGAAGGAAAGCCTCGAGCGGTCCGAGAACGAGCTCGGCCGTGCCAAGAAGCAGCTCGAGGACAAGGAAGGTGAGTAACACCTTATTAAAATTGTACCTTACAGAAAAGGATTTTGGTTGCAAAAAGAATGACAAGGATAACGTGGGTATTGCAGGGGCCACTAACGAGGTGGCGACCCTGAAAGAGGCGGTGGCCGCGGCCGAACGCAATGCGGCCGCGGAGCGCACCGAGCGAGAGAAGCAGGAGGCGCGGGTGGCGGAGGTACAGCAAGAGCTCCAGGATCTCGTGAAAAAACATGAGAGCCTGGAGCGTGACTCGAAGACTCGAGAGTCTGAGCTTGCAACGGCTCTTGAGAGTGCCAAAGCCGCTAAGGCCGAAGCCTACAAGGCCCTCCAGGAGATCGAGGCGGTGAAGAAAATAGCAGCGGGTAAGGCATTTTTCATGCAAAGTAAGCATGTGAGTGTTAATTACCTGTTGCTTACCCGAATTCGGAGCTCTCCAGGAGCGTTCGCAGATCTTCCTCGCAGCGTGTCCGATGCTGCCGCGTTCTACCGGGCCGAGGAGGGGAGCTCGACGGAGAAGGTCTTCTGGTCTCAGTATGCTGAGGCCGGACATCCGGTGCCCCTTAGCGACCAGCTGAAGCAGCTGGTCGAGCTCCACAAGGCGGCCGAACAGGCCATGAAGGGCCTCATAGTTCGGCTGTGGCCTAAGGAGGCCATGCCTGGGAGCTACTTCGGCCTGGTGCGGCGGCTGGTGGATGCGTGCCCGTGGGTTGAAGTCATCAAGCACTCCGCCTGTATTGAAGGTGCCCGTCGGGCCCTTGCCCGCGCAAAGGTGCACTGGGGCAAGATGGATGCCCAGAAGCTCGTGACGGACCCGCCACCAGAGGGCAAGGAGCATCGCACGCCCGAGATGTATTATAAGAGTGTGCTGAAGGGCGCCCGCACTATTGCGGGTGAGTGCTCCAAAGATGTAATATTTGAGTAGACTCGCATTTTGTTATCCTGTGCGCTGAAAACTTAGTTCATTTGCGCTAAGCAACGCATTTTAATTTAAAATATTACCTTCTGTGCGGCTGTTTATCAAATCTGAGAGATGGCAAGTCGTCGGCTTCAGCCCCCATGCCACGAGTGCTGGGGTGTTCGGGATAAATTTGAGCACTCTTGTTCCCATATTTGGGTCCATCTAGGGAGGCGCTCAACACAACGAACAAGGCAACCGGACTTATAATGCTTGAACACTCTCACTTAGCCATAGAATTCTATAATTTTAAATTTCGGCGAAGCCCCTAGTCTTCGGAAGGCCGAATTTGGGGCGCTATCCACGCCTGGGCCGGACTAAGTCGGCTCCTCGCTCTAAGCGGCATAAGTCTTTAAGGACTCGCAAAAAACCTCTCGAACAGCGACCAGCTCTCGCCTCATCATGACGGTCAGTTTTAGCTTTCTCCACTGAGGCGTTAACCCAGCTCAACTGGGGCGCAATCGCAGTGGTTCTCCCAGTGCTACCTTAGCCGATACAACGGAACGTAAGGTACCAAAACATGGGAGCCGGGCAAACCCAACTATTGACCCAAGACATGATTCGGAGCCGATGCATATAATGCTATAAGTTCGGGGTGCCGCACTTGTGAAAGTGTTCGGACTTATCACACCATGATGCGGGAAACGTAAGCCCCTGGTGTATTTAGCCGTACCAAAATGTACGGATGCAACATGTCATAGATGAACATATGTATAAGAAAGAAATGCAATTGAAAGCAAAAAGGTGCTGCATTACTTTATTCAAGAAAAACTGATGTAAGTGCAAAACGATACAAATGGTGCGATAAGCAAGGGATGGGACTGTTAAACATGTCCCCCTCCAGGGGTAGGCTGCGGAATGGTGCATAAAACAGATTTAATGCTCGTAATGGAGACCACCTGGATATTCGTTGTAGCCTTTCTCCTTCCCTGGCTGTTGCATCGTGAGTTTGGCATGTCTGCTGCCGGACAGGGCCTCTGACAAACGGAGTCCTGTGGGAAAGAAATAAAAAGGAAAAAGAAAAGAGAAAAAAAAGAACGACACACTTGAGAGCCCCTGGTGTGGTTGAGCCGCAGTCTGGGCCTGTCGTGGTCGTGCCCCTCTCCCCATGCCCATGGTATCTTCAGAGCGTAATGGTGTACGCGAAGGACCTGTCTTGACGTTTTACAGGGGCTGGGGTTGGGGCCGCACTGCTACGCGTGCTCGGAACGTGCCAGGTGGTCTTGTTGTAGGTTACTCCGGGCGCGCTTAGCTGTGTCCGGCCGCTTAACGGCCGGACTCGAGAATTGCCTTAAGAGGCTGCATTGTACTTCTGCCGCGAGAGCCGCTGTATGTTCCTCCGTGCGGAGAGAACGTTCAGTGTTTCCGTTGACCGTGATGACTCCTCGAGGGCCTGGCATCTTGAGCTTGAGGTATGCGTAGTGCGGCACCGCGTTGAACTTTGCAAACGCGGTACGTCCGAGCAGGGCATGATAGCCGCTGCGGAACGGAACTATGTCGAAGATTAACTCCTCGCTTCGGAAGTTATCCGGGGATCCGAAGACCACTTCCAGTGTAACTGAGCCTGTACAATTGGCTTCTACACCTGGTATGACGCCTTTAAAGGTCGTCTTGGTAGGTTTAATCCTTGAGGGGTCTATGCCCATTTTGCGCACTGTATCCTGATAAAGCAGGTTCAGGCTGCTGCCGCCGTCCATCAGGACTCTGGTGAGGTGAAATCCATCGACGATTGGGTCTAAGACCAATGCGGCGAATCCGCCGTGGCGGATGCTGGTGGGGTGGTCCCTTCGGTCAAAAGTGATCGGGCAGGAGGACCATGGATTGAACTTCGGGGCAACTGGCTCCATCGCGTATACATCCCTGAGTGCACGCTTCCGCTCCCTTTTGGGTATGTGCGTTGCGTATATCATGTTCACCGTCCGCACCTGTGGGGGGAAACCCTTCTGTCCTCTATTGTTCGGCGGTCGGGTCTCTTCCTCGTCATCGCTATGCAGCCCCTTGTCATTGTTTTCGGCAATTAACTTGCCTGCCTGCTTGAATACCCAACAGTCCCTGTTGGTGTGGTTAGCTGGCTTTTCGGGGGTGCCGTGTATCTGGCACAAGCGGTCGAGTATTCGGTCCAAATTGGACGGACCCGGAGTAGTTCTTTTGAATGGCTTTTTCCGCTGACCGGGTTTAGAGCCTCTGAATCCGGCATTGACTGCCGTATCCTCACTGTTGTCGCCGTTAATGCGGCGTTTGTTTTTGTTACGACGCGACCTGCCATTACGGTCCTTGATATCCGGACTGCCAGAATTTTTGCTGAGGTTGTTGCTGCGTGCTAGCCAGCTGTCCTCACCCGCGCAGAAGCGGGTCATGAGTGATGTGAGGGCTGCCATGGATTTTGGCTTTTCCTGTCCCAGGTGCCGGGCAAGCCACTCGTCGCGGATATTATGCTTGAAGGCCGCGAGGGCCTCCGCATCCGGACAGTCGACGATTTGGTTTTTCTTGGTTAAGAACCGTGTCCAGAATTGTCTGGCCGATTCGTCTGGCTGCTGAATTATGTGGCTGAGGTCATCAGCGTCTGGTGGTCGCACATACGTGCCTTGGAAGTTATCGAGGAATGCGGCTTCCAGGTCTTCCCAACTCCCAATTGACTCTGCTGGCAAGCTGTTAAGCCAATGCCGGGCTGGTCCTTTAAGCTTGAGGGGGAGATATTTGATGGCGTGAAGATCGTCACCGCGGGCCATGTGGATGTGAAGGAGATAGTCTTCGATCCAAACCGCGGGGTCTGTTGTGCCATCGTAAGATTCAATATTCACGGGTTTAAACCCTTCGGGGATTTGATGATCCATTACTTCATCTGTGAAGCATAGTGGGTGTGCGGCGCCTCTGTACTGGGCGATATCACGACGGAGCTCAAAAGAGCTTTGTCTGTTTTGTTCGGCCCGGCCGGACTTACTGTGTCCGGCGCGACGGTTGTCGTCACGTATCATGGGGCGCCCACGCGATCCATAGATCGATCTTGATTGTCTTGCCCTATCCTCCAATATATCTCGCAAGTCCGAAGCGTTCCCCTGTGGCCTTGTGCTTTTCGAGCGATGTCGGGGTACGGGTCTAGTGGAGGGCCTAGAGGCCTCTCTGTCGCGACCACGGGGTGGTCGATCAGCCGTATTGTCTCCTGGTGATGCGGGTTCATACGCCTCCTCCTCTAATCGGGGGAGCAGCTTGCGTTTAGGGTAGCTTTTGGAGGGGCGTTCGAGCTCATGCTCTTCGGCCGCGAGGACTTCAGTCCATCTGTCGGCTAGCAGATCTTGATCAGCTCTAAGCTGTTGCTGCTTTTTCTTGAGGCTCTTCGCCGTGGCCATAAGCCTGCGTTTAAAACGCTCTTGTTCGACGGGATCCTCAGGCACGACGAATTCATCATCGTCGAGGCTTGCCTCGTCTCCGGAGGGAGGCATATAATCCTCTACCTCTTCTTCTGCCGCTCTCTCATGAGGGCTGGCGTCTCCGTCCTCCTGCGCTGGATCTTGCTGGAGTGGGTTGTCTTCGGCACTGTCCGGTGTATTATTATCTCCGGTGCCGGAATCTTCATTCTTGCTGTGACGGGATTTAGAGCGGCGCCGCTGACGCCGACGCTTGGGCTGTTTCTTGGAGGGGTCATCCTCCGCTGTTCCTTCGCCATTCACATCCTTTGGGATATCCACCATGTATATGTCATATGATGAGGTGGCTTTCCAGTGCCCGGTGGGCGCTGGTTCTTGGTCGTCTCCGTCATCGTCGTCCATACCATCGATGTCTTCGGAGTCATAGTCTAGCATGTCGGTTAGATCGTCGACAGTGGCTACCAAGTGGGTGGTGGGTGGGCTTTGAATTTCTTCGTCGTCCGCATCCCAACTGTCCTGACCGCAGTCCGGCCAGGGCTCTCCTGATAACGAGAGATACTTTAGCGAACCCAAGATGTCGCCGAAAGGTGAGTGTTGAAAGATGTCCGCTGCGGTGAACTCCATGATCGGCGCCCAATCAGATCCGATCAGAGGGGGCGTGGGAGGTTCGGAGTCCGGCAAGGAGTCCGGCACCTCGGAGTCACGAGCTTCATGAGGTTGCAGCCCTATCGCCGTAGAGGTTGCAGCCCCCGAGGCGGTGTCTAGCCATCCGTCCTTGACCTGCGCAGCCGGCTCCGAGTTGAAGATCGGAGCGGGTTCGAGTGCGGCCTCCAGGGTACTGTGTGGATGCAGAGCTAAATCATGCTCACCGTGACAGTGCATCATGCTCGGCTATGGCTCGAATCCATCGAGGATCAAGTCCCCGCGGATGTCAGTCGTGAAGTTCAAACTTCCAAATCTGACCTGACTGCCAGGGGCGTAGCTTTCGATCTGCTCCAGATGGCCAAGCGAATTGGCCCGCAGTGCAAAGCCACCGAATACAAAGATCTTTCCGGGGAGGAAGGTCTCACCCTGGACTGCGTCGTTGATGATGATCGAAGAAGCCATCGAGCCTATCGGTGACGGCACAGAGGAACTCTCAATGAAAGCACCAATGTCGGTGTCAAAACCGGCGGATCTCGGGTAGGGGGTCCCGAACTGTGCGTCTAGGCGGATGGTAACAGGAGACAAGGGACACGATGTTTTACCCAGGTTCGGGCCCTCTTGATGGAGGTAAAACCCTATGTCCTGCTTGATAAATATTGATGATGTGTGTTACAAGAGTGGATCTACCACGAGATCAAGGAGGCTAAACCCTAGAAGCTAGCCTATGGTATGATTGTTGTTCGTCCTATGGACTAAAGCCATCCAGTTTATATAGACACCAGAGAGGGCTAGGGTTACACAGAGTCAGTTACAATGGTAGGAGATCTACATATCCGTATCGCCAAGCTTGCCTTCCACACCAAGGAAAGTCCCATCCGGACACGGGACAAAGTCTTCAATCTTGTATCTTCATAGTCTTGGAGTCCGGCCGATGATGATAGTTCGGCTGTCTGGACACCCCCTAGTCCAGGACTCCCTCACTCTTCCTCACCTCCATAAACTAGGAACATCTCTTTAGTCCTTTTCAGGTACTTCAAAATAGTCTTTACCGCTGCCCAGTGACTCTCACCTGGGTTGGCCTGGTATCTACTTGTTAGGCTTATTGCAAAAGCAACATCAGGCCTTGTACATATCATGGCATACATGATGGATCCGATTGCCGAGGCATATGGAATCCTACTCATCCTGCTTCGCTCATCAGATGTCGAAGGACTCTGAGTCTCGCTTAGCGTTATACCATGTGAGAGTGGAAAGAACCCTTTCTTCGCCTCACTCATGTTGAACCGCTTTAACACTTTATCTATGTACATGCTCTGGCTTAAGCCAAGCAGCCTCCTCAATCTATCTCTATAGATCTTAATGCCTAAAATATAGACTGCCTCACCAAGTTCTTTCATCGAGAACTTGCCATTCAATGATTTCTTGACCGAGTTCCGCAACGAAACATTGTTCCCGATCAGTAGTATGTCATCCACATACAAGATCAAAAACACTATCGAGCTCCCACTTAACTTCTTGTATAAACAAGAATCATCTTCACTTTTGATGAAACCGAGACCAGTGACGACCTCATCAAAACGAATGTTCCAACTCCGAGATGCTTGCTTCAACCCACAAATGGATCTCTTGAGCTTGCATACCTTACTAGTGCTACTCGGATCGACAAAACCCTCGGGTTGTATCATATACACGTCCTCGGTTAAATTTCCATGAAGGAAAGCCGTTTGACATCCATCTGCCATATCTCGTAATCGAAATATGCAGCTATAGCTAGTATGATCCTCACCGATTTCAGCATCGCTATCGGCGAGTAAGTCTCGTCGTAGTCAATTCCTTGAACTTGTCCATAACCTTTAGTGACAAGCCGAGCTTTGTGGATCTGAACATTTCCATCCACGTCGGTTTTCTTCTTAAAGACCCATTTTCAACCAATGGCTGTTACGCCAGGCGGCGGATCAACCAAGTCCCAGACTTAATTTTCATCCATGGACTTTAACTCGAATCTCATGGCCTCCAGCCATGCCTCGGAATCTGGGCTCACCATAGCTTCCACATACGTGGACGGCTCGTCGCTTTCTAGCAACAATACATCACGCACTCTGCGCAATCTTTCCGACCTCCGTGGTTCCGGTGCCGCTTCCACTATGGGTTCCCTGACTAACTCCTGTATGATCTCATCACCAGCCGAGCCGTCCCCGAGTGGTCCTCGAATTTCTTCAAGTCGGACCGTCCTCCCACTGGCCTCCCGACTGAGAAACTCTTTCTCAAGGAAAACCCCGTTCCGAGCAACAAACACTTTGTTCTCTTCCCGGTTGTAGAAGCTGTGTCCCAAGGTTTCCCTTGGATATCCCACGAATATGCATTTACTCGAGTTAGGTGTAAGCTTGTCTGACATAAGTCGCTTGACAAATGCTTCACAACCCAAAATCTTTAGAAAAGACAAATTGGGACTCTTCCCGGTCTACATCTCATGTGGTGTCTTGTCTACGGATTTTGATGGTACCCTGTTAAGTGTGAAAGCTGCAGTTTCTAGAGCGTATCCCCTAAATGACAAGGGTAAATCCAATTTGCTCATCATAGACCGGACCATGTCCAACAAGGTCCTATTCCTCCGTTCCGACATGCCGTTTCTCTATGACGTACCAGGAGGTGTGAGCTGAGGTACTATACCTCGGCTTTTCAGATGATCATCAAACTCCTGGCTCATGTACTCACCTCCATGATCTGATCGTAGAAGCTTTATTGTCTTGCCGAGCTGATTCTCAACCTCGTCCTGAAACTCTTTGAACTTTTCAAATGTTTCCGACTTGGGCCTCATCAAATAGATATATCCATATCTACTCAAGTTGTCGGTAAAAGTCACGAAGTACTGATAGCCACCTCTGGCAGTAGTGCTCATTGGACCACACACATCACTGTGTATAAGCTCTAATAGCTTGGACGCTCTCTCGCAACTCTTTGCGAAGGGAGACTTAGTCATCTTGCCGAGCAAGCATGATTCACATGTCTCGAACGACTCAAATTCGGACGAAGTTAGCAGCCATACATCATGGAGCTTCTTCATGTGTTTCAGACTAATGTGTCCAAGCCGGCAATGCCAGAAGTATGTCGGGTTTATCTCATTAGGCTTATGCCTCTTGACATCCACGTTATCGACCGGTTCCTATTCTAGATTCAATATAAATAGCCCATCTACAATGGGTGCATAGCCGTGGAACATACCATTCAAAAATATCGAACAACCATTGTCCTTTAAATTGAATTCATAACCTTGACTCATCAAACATGAGGCAGAAATGATGTTCTGACTAAGTGCGGGAATGTAGTAACAATTATTCAATTCCATAATGAATCCGGAAGGAAGCTGGAGCTGCATCGTGCCGACCTCCAACGCATCAACTCTTTCTTTGTTGTCGACCCTGATGTCAATCTCCCCTTGTGCCACACGCCTAGTTCTTACCAGCCCCTGCATCGATTTGCAAATATGAACAACCAATCCGGTATCAAATACCCAAGAGCTACTAGGTATGTCAGCAAGGTAAATGTCTATGACATATACAACAAGTGTACCTTTGCCTGAAGCAGCATTCCCGGCCTTCTTGCCATGCTCTGCAAGCCACTTGCTACAGTTCCTCTTCCAGTGACCGGTCTCCTTGTAGTGAAAGCAAACGGTCCTTGAGTCCGGTCCAGACTTTGGCGCAATGGTGGAGGTTACCGCCTCCGTGCCCTTTGCCTTAGCCTTTTTCTTGGACCAACTCTTCTTGAACTTAGCCGATTTCCGCGCCATCAACACTTGATGCATGCCTTACTTAATATCCTGCTCTGCCACTTTGAGCATCCCATGCAATTCAGAGAGCTTCTTATCCATGCCATGCATATGATAGTTCGAGATGAACGTCCCATAGCTGGGCGGAAGAGAACCCAGAACAACATCAGTAGACAGCTCATCCAAGAGCGGGAAGCCCAAACGATCCAAAGCTTGCACATATCCGATCATCTTGATCACATGTGGGCTCAGTGGATCACCTTCCTTCAGCTTGCAATCCATCAAGGATCGCCAGACGTTGAACCTTTTGGTCCTAGCCTGTGTTTGAAACATGCTCTTGAGACTCTCGATCATATCGTAAGCCTCAACATTTTCGAAATGCTGTTGCAAATCGGGCTCCATACAAGCCAGCATCAGACAGCTGATCTCCGTTGATTCATCAACGAGTTTCTGGTAGGCATTCTTAGTTGTGGCATTAGCATTATCGGAAGGTTCCTCTGGAAGTGGATCCTCATGTTCCTTTTTATCATGCTTGAGAACAATTCTCAGATTTCTATACCAGGTGGTAAAGTTTGTTCCATTCAGTTTATCCTTTTCCAGAATTGATTTCAATGCAAAGTTGGGTTGAGCAGGTGGTTCCATTGATCTACAACAGAAAATATGCAATCACTAAGCAATGTGTTTATGTAGAGTAATTCTCCTAAACAGAAATACTCCCACTGAAGTCAGCATCACTCCGGAAACTATTAGTGATTCAAGATCCGACTAGCACATGCGACTAGTGAGCTTTAGCATCACTGCTAGCCAACATACCTATCCGGTAAGCAACTCCTTGCTAATCGTATCTCTATACGACTCCTGTCGGTTGGGAAGGTATCTCATACCCCGGCTCCCAACCTTCTTTGCCACAAGGCCCAAAACCGTTTTGATAGCCTTCTCAAGTTAACCTGGCGCAGTGCATGTCCGTGTCCGACACGAACCCTTCAGTTCAAGGACACCCAGCAACACCTCAATTTTATGAGCCCACTACTAGATGTACTTGACGTGCGAAGGTGCAACATCGGGGATGGCAATTTGCTTGATATTCATGAGGGATCATTCTACCATTCTAACATGCATAGAAACAATGAAGCATAACAATCACATATAGACATATATTGTGAAATAGTATGGCTCCTTCATGGACGTCCTTCCAGGTCGGCTCCGACTCTGATGACCATCTAGAAACTCCATCTTGTTTATCACGCCGGGACGCCAAGCCACCAACCTGATCTCTATTATCCAACTACTACAACTAGTAATGAATATTACATAGAGTCACAAGTCAACACGCAGGTTGTTATACAATATAATGACATCACTTTGGCTCCTGCCGGCTGACAAACATGACACGCAGGCCATGTATAAATTACACACATGCATCACATACACATGAGCCATACTATTCACATCAAACCTGCAAAACAAAGTTATGCATAGAATCGCATTCTACCGGTTTGTGTGTCGGGTACGAAATACACAGCGCTACACACACGGCGGTCCCGCTAGACGGTTAACGGGCGGGGTTCGAAGGGGCAGCGCCCGACGTTTTCGGAGATCACAGATCGCATCTGAACTCCGTTCACGCCGAATTTTCTGATCTGACCGATCATATCGATCATCGCGAATCCGATTCAGATTTACGTTTCATTGTTAACCCCGATGGCGGATGACTGACTGTAGGGGTAGATCGTGTCACGACCTCATCGATCCCGATTGACAGAAAACATAGCCTCAATGATCCCCATCTGCAGTTGATCACATCAACCGTGCACATAGCCGATCTTATCAACGTCAATAGATCTCATCTGCTGCCTCCACATATCTAATATGCATACGATCTGAATCCAAATCCTATAGCAGAGGCTCTGATACCACTGTTGGGATCTACGGTAGGGTGCATCGACTGCAAATTAAAATTTCCTATGCGTAGAACAACCAAGAACATGCTACGGGAGATGGATCACAGTTTCTTACCACTAGACGCGTAGTGCCATGCAGCGCAAGAAGAGTTGGTGCAGCGCATCCGCGTTGATCGTCTCCTCCTCACCCGATCTCCCTCGAACAGTCGGTCGTACGATCCCACGTACAAGTTCGCCGGAGCGGCGCAAGTGCACCGCCTCGAACGGTATCTGCGCGTGCAGGAGGAACACCGTGTGGCGGACTGCTAGGTCCAATCACACAGTCGGCGGCGAGTGGAGGTGTTTATTCGCAACACATGCAAAACCTAGTCGCAGCACCGAAGCGATCAACCACATAAGTGCGCCACACCTCCACCTTATATAGGCGTCCGTCGCGGGCTCAACACTTGGGCCTCGCACGGACCCTAAAGCCCACAAGTCTACTCGACCACAATCTGAATACAGCTCGGATCACATCCGACCAGTGTCTTCGGATCCGACCTCGTAGGTTCCTTCCCTTAAGCACGCGACCCCTTAGGTTCAAGTCAGCTTGGTCGCAGTTCGGATCACCTCCGACCTGCACGGTTGGTAGCGGCCTCTAGCAAGGCGTGCCGACCACTAAGCAGATTATGAAGTTGGTTAGGCGAACCTGTACAATGTGTCACACTTCTGTTCCCTTTGCCTCACGATATATGTTGTCGGGCTCAAGGCGAGACTGTCATCCTTGTGCTAGCCCGACCTCTTTCTCATTCCAGTGATCTCGACCACTACCCGAAATATCTCATAATCCTTGTCGCATGGCCATGCTTATCCTGGTCGGATCACACGAGGGCCCCAGAGTATATCTCTCCTGATCGGAGGGGCAAATCCCATCTTGCTCGACCATGTCTCGCAGCATGGGACTGGACATACTCGAAACCTACCTTTGTAACTACACAGTCACGGAGTAGCGTTTGGTCGGCCCAAATCAAGTCTATCACCATCACGAGTACATATGCTAGCTCAGGTCTTAAGAGATAGAACGTATATTGTACTAGAGACTCACAGATGACATATCGCTGCGTCTCATAGTTGGGTCTGTCCAACTCAGACCTTATCTCGACTCGGATCCGACTATGTAGAATCCGACCAGACCTTTCCAAGTCCATATTATCCGGTTAGCATCCAATGCTCCATGGCTAGTGAGACCAAGCCATCGACCGTGTCATATGCTAGTCTAATCAGCTGCGCGTCCACACAGCCCTTTCGACTAGGGACCTTTTAGGACAGTCATCATACAATGCATAGTCCCACAAACAAGTCACATACTTGCTGATACACATCATTGATAATGTCCAAGGACTATCTTTATTCGTAAAAACATAGGAAATATCATCATACATGATTGCCTCTAGGGCATATCTCCAACAATCTGCTTAGTTTAGACATCCTTTGTGCGAATGCCATCTGTTTAGTTTATTCATCGTTTATGTGAATTATGCAACGCCACCTTTTTTAGCCAGGCATCATATATTTGAATTTTGCAATGCCATCCTACTTAGCCAGTCATCTTATATGTAAATTATATCAGGACATCCTTTTTTCCGTTACATATTACATTTGTCAACAATGTTAGTACATTCAACTGCTCTTCGTGTGCATCAGCCATTTGATACGGTGATGGCAAATTCTGGAGTGAAAACAAGGTCTTCTGAGCAGACTATGCTATCTGACGAAGCGCATATCTCGCTGGTTACCGATAGCTCCTTAGAGGAGGATTCAGAGACAGATGACCAATCCTATTCCCCCCCCCCCGAGGTGTATGCTCTAACTTGGAAGGGTTATGTTGCTCATATCGTGCGTATGGTGTCTCGCATTGCCACGCCATTTGATTAGTTTAGACATGCTTTGTGTGAATGCCACCTGTTCAGTGTCTAATTACCATATATGTGAATTATGCATTGCCATCTTGTTGCAAGACATTATATATGTGAATTATACAATGCTATCTTGTTGCAAAGGCATTATATATGTGAATTATGCAATGCCATGCTATTTAGCCAATCATCATGTATGTGAATTATATCATGCTATCATTTTTTTGTATTATGTGTTCCATTTGTCGACAATGTTTGTATATTCAACTACTCTTCCTGTGCATGAGCCATTTGAAGCGGCGATGGAAGTATCTACAGTGAAAACAAGGTATTCAGAGCAGACAATGCTACCTGCTAAAGCAGACATCTTGCTGGCTACAGAGAGCTCCTCAGAGGAGGATTTAGAGACTGATGACCAGTCCTATTCCCCCCCCCCCCGAGGTCTATGCTCAAACTTGGCAGGGTTATATTACCCATGTCATGCATGTTGTCTTGGATTGCTTAGTTTTTACATCATATATAGATTGCCATCTTCTTACTTGCTTACTATATAAATCATATATTTGAATTATATCATGCCATCATGTTTACATAGTACATACACATCATCTATCTGAATTATGGCATGGCAACCCATTTAATAAAGACATCATATAGTTATATCATCTCATCATGTTTAGTGCTTACAGTCATCATATTTAGAATTATGGCATTCTATCCATGAATGTATGTGAATTATGGCATGCCAACCTATTTAATAAACACATTATATAGTTATGTCATGTCATCCTGTTTACATAGTCTCATATTTTGAACTATGTCTTTCCATCCTTTTTAGTTAGCCATCATAATGTGAAATTGTGTCATGCTATCCTGTTTAGTTAGCCATCATATATGTGAAATTGTGTCATGCTATCCTGTTTGGTTAGACAACATAAATATGAATTATTTCACGCCCTCTTTTATTCCCCACTATCCATTGCAGCTGTCTATCATACAATGTCTTTACTTTCAATTACTTTTCTTGTTTATCAGCCATTTGAATTGGAGAGTGTGATGGTAGTATCTAAGGGAGTAACAACATGGTCTTCAAAAAAGATTGTGCTACCAGTTGATGCAGATAGAACCCCGGTTGTACTTGCCCAAGGACCAGATCCACCACACATAACCTAGACTCTCGCAGATTGTACCCCTACCCAGTTGGACAGAGAACCAGCTACACCCCTTCTAACCCCAACCCCGGCAGATAGTAACCCAGTTCCAGTTGACACAACACGGTCTCCACCGCAGAGCACCCAAACACGAGCGGTTAGTAAGGGAACTGCAGTGCCCAAAGCACGAGGACCACCACTCTGAATCCCAACTCAATGCTTAAAGAAGAAGAAGATTCGTTCTCAGGTCAGGTTATCTAGCTATGGTTCATACTCCTTTGCTCTTGCATTACTGTATTTACTCATACCAACTATTTTCAAATTTGAAGGATAGAGTTGAAACTCCAATGGCGCAACAGGTATGTTTTAAACCTGTTTCTTTAACTGGTTTGCTGTTGTAACCAGCTCTATGTTGATTTCAATTTCAATTGAATAAATAGTTATGTTCTCATGTCATGCACATTACAAGTGTTGTTATTGCTCTATAGTTACCCACACTTATATTCAGTCTATTCTGCTTTATCTTGAACAAATATTATTTAAACTGTGTCTCTATCTTGATTTGGCAACAAAAACTAGAATGATATAGACCATAAAGTGAACATGGTACATAGATATATGTTTGTTTCATGCTGTTATCCTATCCACTTTACTACTGAACTCATTTACCAAAATTAGTTTCATATACAACATGGTAAACATGTGATGTGTCTTATTGTTTCTGTTTTAGAATGCGGACAAAATATTGGAGAATAGTACCACGTTATCCAATGTTAAAGGAAGTAATGCAGATAAGGTTCAAGATAGTGAGACATCTCTGTTGGTCTCCAAGAAAGATGATAAAAACTGTCTTGACGACAGTGAGGGAACCCAAAAGTCCTGTCTTGATGTAGTGTTCGAGTTACTGGCCACTACTGCTGGCACAAGCTCTTCGAACTCGCTGTCCGAATCAGTTCGTCTTCTTGAATCTCAACTTCAAGTTGAAAGACATCGATTAGATGTGCTGCGACAGGAAGCTAAAGGACTGAGGAAGTCCCTGCAGAATTCAGATGCATATTTTCTGGTGCAACAGCAAGTGCTGGAGGATTTAAGCGCCAAACAAGAGAAAGTTAATAAGCTTGCTAAGCATCTTGCTAGCATTATGGGTACCCAGGATATTGTTTCTTGAGATCTTCTGAAGTGGTTTCAGTTCTGGATTTGTTTTGCTGCGGCGTTTATTTGTGCTGGTCGCCAACTGTGACAACCAGTGTATATGATATGCTGCTTTGTTCCCTATATTTGCACTGGTGGCGAACTTTGATGCCCAGTGGATGTAATATGTGTAACAGCCGTGATAGCCTAGCATAAGTTGCTTGCTTATTTATTTCGTTGTTGTCTTTTTTATTTGTTTGCTTGTAGTCAGTGCAGTTCTTTTTAAAACTAGGCCACAATAACCATGGGCTAATATTTACTGTAGTGACACTGGGCCTCCTACGGGCTGTAGAAACAGTGGGCCTTCTACGGGCCGTAGAAACAGTAGGCCTTCTACGGGCCGTAGAAACAATGGGCCTTCTACGGGCCGTAGAAACAATGGGCCTTCTACGGGCCGTAGAAACAATGGGCCTTCTACGGGCCGTATCATCAATGGGCCTTATACGGGCCGTATGACCATAACGGGCCATCGTTAATAGGCCGTATTTGATGACGCTATGAAAACGGCTCAACGTATTAACGGACCACAAACGGGTCGACGTAACCATGGGCTGAATTTGGCCCACAAGCAGAAAATGACAGTAACGGGCCGTAAGTAAACGAATGCTGGAAATGATCCCAAGAATAATGGGCTCTGAGAAGGCCGAAAGATAACATTTGCTGGAAACGGCCCAACTGAATAGCGGGCCCTTAATGGGTATAAAGTGATATACTGTTCATTACGGGCTAGTTTCACCACGGGCCGTTAATGGTTGTAAAGTGATACACTGTTCATTGCGGGCCAGTTTCACCACGGGCCGTTAATAGGCCAAGAGTTACATAGGGCCTCATATGGGCCGAAAGACGTCATGGGCCATACATGGGCCAGAAGTGAAAACGGGCTGGAATCATATTGGATGGCCCAAATGGCGCTACTGGGCCTAATTCGGATAGGGCGTAATGGGCCTTGGGTTAGCGGGCTGTAAATGGGCTATATGCAAACATGCCGTTAACAGGCTTTCCATGGGCCGGCCCGGCACATTTTGACCAAGTCAAACGGGCTGGCCTTTTCACAGGAATGGGCCTCTGTTTGGCCGTGCCATGTGTTGACGTATCATAGGCACCTTCTGTCCAATGATTGGATGGCATCTGTCCCAATGGTGAGCCAGCACGTGTTTCCTCCAGCCAATGATGATTTTACACGTGGAAAATCCCCATTGGTCAGGGATGTTAACGGGTTATCAGATCCAAAACCCGACCCGATAGCTTAATGGCATTCCGTTACGATGGATGCCACGTGTCGGTCACCCTTGACGAAATCACTTCTGTGACGCGCGATTTATCGTCATGGAAGTGGACACTTCCGTGATGATAATTTTGGTAATGTCATGGAACACTTCTACGACATCACAGGTATGACTATCTTGATTCTGTCATAAATTTGTCATGGATGTACATGCATGACAAAAAACGCGACCTACTCTGACAAACACGTGTCATCACGGAAGTGTATTTTTTGTAGTGCACATATCAGCATTCATCGTCATGTGCGAGGCATTCCTCCGCGTCCCTCCACACTTCTGCTTATGGATCAAGGTTTTTAATGTGAAGCCGAAGGTGGTTGAAGGCCATTACACCGAGTGCGACGGCGCCATGGTGAGCAAGCTCAACCATGTTACCTGGTCGAAAGGGAGATTTGTGGATACTGTCAAGGTGTGGCAGCAGGAGTGGTTCTATATGACCGAACCCCGCGGCACCAAGTGGGCTATTTCTCCCGCTTTCAGATCTGGACCTCTCCTGCGGCTTGCCTCCTGGACCAACAAGGGTCTAGATTGGGGATCCCCTGATGAAGTGTCAACGCTGCAGAAGCGTATTAAGAGCATGATAAAAAAGGACATCACCCTTGCTGATGTGATTTAGGTCATGCTCATCTGCCGAGCTCTCCCTTGCCAATGACGGCCTCTCAAAATGTGGGAGTTCAATCCAGAGGGGCCATGGACCCTGCAACGCTTCTTCGGTACAATGCACAAGGGGATCTAGAAGCTGCTCTTTAAGAAGCAGAAGACGTGGCCAAGGACGTCTGACGACACTGGCCCCGACTGCAACGATCCGGCATCCCTAATAAGTATCATATTTCCAAACATTATGTAGCTTGTCAATCTTAGGGAGGAGTCCTTAAAATTCCACCTCCTAAATAGGACTGGATAAAGAAGGCATAGCGGATTAAGTGTCCGGCCCCGCTCCCCGAAAACCCGGCCAAGCCTCTGCTGATGAAGATGCTGGTCCCGGCGCCGTACCAGGCACCGACAAAGAAGAGCAAGAAGAAGAAGAACAAGGAGGCCGAAGATGGCCTCCCTCATGAAGAAACTTCGGGCGCCGTGTCTGGAGGAACCGAGGCTCCTTCCTCTCACGAGGGAGATGAAGACGAGGACGAGGAGGCAGAGGAGGAGGAGGAGGGAGAGGAGAACCCTCCTCCCAAAGGGAAAAAGAGGGCAGCCTCCGTAGACCTAGAGGAGGGGGCGTCCAAGAGGGGGAAGATATCCCTCTCAGATAATTCAGATTCATGCACGGAAGCTATTCCCAGGCACCGCCCCCAAGCCAAGCCCCTTGCCGAATCGTAAGCACCTTAAGATGCCTTACATACATCTGATCTTTTTATAGATTATAAGAATAATACCGAATTTCATGTTTCAGTCCGGCCCGTGACATCACTCAAGACTCATCGTCATCGGGGGATCTTTCTTCGGAGAAGATGGAGAGCGAGACGCCTCCACAAGCTTCTCCACCTCCAAGGGTGGACGACACCGAGGTGTCATCTCAAAGGACTTCTTTGAGCTTCAGAGAAGTGCGGGAGGGGACCAAGACGGCGCCAGGGGATAACATCTTGGCTGCCGAGAACATGGGGGGCGCAACCCCCATGGAGACCGGCGACGGGGGTCATGAATTATCCGACCACCGGCCGGATACTGTTCCGGAGCCACCAATAGCTTCAGAACCGAATCAGCAGCCCCCTCCGCAGGAGGGGGAGACGGCTATTCCAACGACGACCTCTATTAATGTGGAGGCACCGAACATGCTGATGGACGCTCTGCAAAGTGTGTCCGTATTGGAGGAGCACTGTACCTTGATGAGTACAGTGGTTGAAAATGTTCAGTCTGCTAAGAGTGGACTGAATGAAGCCTTCACGAGCCTAACAACAGGCTTCGAGGTATGCGATGTAATGTCTTTTAGTCGCTTTCCATAAAAATCTGCCTGTATACATATAGTAGCCCCTGAGACTTTGTTTGTCCAATTAAGGAGGGCAAATAGAGGGTCTATAGGTATCCGCAGGAAATAACATACTTATCTTTTTGATAAATATCAGGCTTCACTATTAGCAGCGACCGCTCAGGACGCCAAAGTTTCCTTACTGAAGTGGAAACTACAGTTGGTCGACGAAGATAATGTCCAGATTAACAAGCGATTCGACGAGGCGCCAGGTATGTTTCAAGTGCTCCATACACAATTGAATTTGTTTGCAAATGCTAAGTTGAAGTTTTAAGCACTGTTATATGCGTAATTGCAGATGTCGCTGCTGAGGTCGAGACCCTTAGGAGTGACCTTGCCCGTGCTAAGGAGCAGGCGAGGGTGAGAGATGTGGCCGCTGATAAAGCGGCTGCTGATTTGAAGGCCGAATAGGCCACCCGACGCCAGTTTGAGGAGAGGGTATCTAAGGTTGAGCAAGAGCTCAAGGACGCAACTCGAAAGTGTGAGCTCCTCGAGGAGGAGAATAAAGCTAAGGCGGCCGAACTCGCCAAGGCCCTTCAGGATGCCAAAGAGGCAAGGTCCGAATCCTGAGCGGCTCGCGAGGAGCTCCGACAAGACGTACAGATAGCGGCTAGTGAGCCCTTTCTTTTATAGTCTAAGTTTGGCGATCAGTAGTATGCCTTACTTAATCTACTATGGAGTTCTCTAGACAATTTTTTGGATCTTTCGAAGAGCGCCGTTGATGCTGCACAATTCTACCGAGCCCAGGAGGGGCATGCGACGGAGAAGTTGTTCTAGTCGTAGTTTGTGACACAGGATCATTCGATGTTGCTGAATGACCAGATGGCACAGTGGCCGAGTTGCAGATGTATGGAGCGGACATGAAGGAGGTCACACTCCGGCTCTGGCCGGCTGAACCCATTCCGAGCAGCTATTTTGGACTTGTGCGACGACTATCGATGCCATGCCCGAAATTGATGCCATCAAACGGTCGGTGTGCATAGAAGGTGCACAAAGGGCCTGCGCCCACATCTAGGTGCACTGGGCCAAGATGAAAGCTGCCGTTGTCGCGGTGGAGGGTCCTCCCGAAGGCAAGGACCACTGCACGCTCGAGCGTTATTTAGACAACATCCTAGAGGGCGCTCGCTTGATAGAGGGTCAATGCTCAAAAGCCATTATATTTGAATGAATGTATCTGAACGACCCGGTCATGTGTATTATAGATATTAAGGCTTTGTAATATATTTGTGCCATTATCTGAAGTTGTTTTCCTCCTGTGCGGCCATTTGTATGCCTAAGAGTGTTCCAATCGTCGGCTTCGACCCCCTCGTAGATGCTACAGGGTTGTTCAGAATAGCACATGAGCACTCTTGACCCAACGTCTTGGTCAGTGATGGAGGTGTCAGTGCGGCGAACCAGGCAATCGGACTATACGGCTTTACCGCTCTCACTTAGACATAGGATTTTGACAATGGGGCTATAAAATAGCCCCTAGTACGTATGTGACTATCCGAATGCAGACGCGTTACGTATATGACTGAAAAAACAGTCCTTCGTTTAATACGGAAATATCGTTAAAGAATTAGTAAGTCACCGAGTGGCTGACTAGCTCTCGCCGCATCATGACAATTAGTTTTCGGATTTCCCTACTGAGGTGCTTGACCGGATGAACCAGAAACACAATCGCAGTATTTATCCCTTTACTACCTTAGCCGAACAAATGGAACGTAAGGTAGCAAACACAAGAGCCGGACAACCCAACTATTGATTAAAGACATGATTCAGAGTTGATGCATATAATGTGGAGCTTGGGACACCGAAGTGTGCTATAGAGCTATTCAGGCTTTTGTTTGGCGGTATATATGTGGCTATATAGAGCCCCTGGCAATGGGCGTCAAGGTATGTGAGACAAGACGGAGTACAAGTTTATGAATAAAGTTGATACCGAAAAATTGTCCTTACTAGGATCTGATTGATACGTCAAAAGGTGATCTTACAGAGGGTACCATAAGCACCAAAATCATTTTACATGCCGGTGGTCTAATAATAAGGAGAAAGCTCAGTACAGGTCCTTTAAATAGGTTTTGGTCCGAAGAGTTCTTTGGAAATCCTGCCACACGTCTGCGCCACTTTCTCCTTGTAGAGAGGGGTTCCTTGAAGGGAACGGTCTTCGGTTATCCACATGAAACCGGGATCAAAGAGAGTCCTTATAAGTCAGTAGGGTATATAGGTTCGAGCACACCTGTGGTAGGAGAGAAGAATAATCGAAAAAAGGTGGAAGGTCATATAGGGTTGAACCATACTATAGGCATGTTCGTATTGTGCCTCCGTTGATGCCCAAGGTATTTTGAGTGCGTAGTGATGCATGCGTGATACGAATTCTGCGGCTGTGCGCGGCGATCAACGGAGGTGAAACTGCTAGTCTAGCTCCGGAGGTACCGAGCCATCAGCCTACGGGACTGACCAGACTTTTTTAGCAAAGTCCGGCGGCTTGATGGTCGATGAGGTGTGCGGCTTGAGGGGGCCGCTCTGTACTTTGGCTGCGAGGGCCCCAGTGTGCTCCTCGGTGCGGAGGGAGCGTTTCGTGTTTCTGTTGACCGTTATGACACCGCGTGGACCGGGCATCTTGAGCTTTAAATAAGCATAGTGCGGCACCGCGTTGAATCGAGCAAAGGCGGTTCGGCCGAGCAGTGCATGATAGCCACTTCGGAAGGGTACGGTATCGAAGATCAAGTCCTCACTGTGGAAGTTGTCGGGCAACGCGAAAACAACTTCCAATGTTATTGAGCCTGAGCAACAGGCCTCTACGCCAGGTATTACCCCTTTAAAGGTAGTTTTAGTGGGCTTGATCCTTGACGGATCAATACCCATTTTGTGGACGGTGTCCTGGTAGAGTAGGTTAAGGCTACTGCCATTGTCCATGAGGACTCGCGTGAGGCACTACCAAAAAAAGACACATCCGTGACATTTTGGGCCAAACAAATTTTTTTCTGTCGTACTTATGACACTTCTATGACGATAATTGTGACAAAACCCGGTATCGTCATAGATGTGGTGGGCTCCTACTTCTATGACAAAAAAATCACGACAGAAAATGGGCTTTTCGTCCTGGTCGGGCCGGAAACGCAGCTGCATGACATTCTTTGTGCCGTCCACAATGGAAAAAACTGTGGTAGAAGCGAGGGCGAGGAAAATATCGGGTGTTCCCGGTTACGATGGGTGGTCGGGGCCGAGCGATGCATGGAGGTTTGCGTGTTTCTCTCATACACGCACGCACGTGGGTGCGAGGCGTTTGGCTCTAACTGAACCTGAGCGAGGCATTCGCCTACTGAACCTGAGCGATTGCACTGCAGGCTACGCGTTACTGAACCCGAGCGATCGATCGATGGCTGTTAACTGAACCCGATCAGGCGATTCCTTCGCTACTGCTGCTAACTGAAGCCGATCGATGCTGCCTATGGATGAACAGTAAGTGTTGCTGGGGGGGTTTGGATGAACAGTTCCCGGTGCGGGTCGATGAACAGGACCCCGTGGTGTTGCCTCTGGATGAACAGGACCCCGATTGATCGAGCCGGTTGGGGCTGGACGAACAGGACCCCGTGGAGGGCTGGATGAACAGGACGACCCCGCGGAGGGCTGGATGAACAGTAGACGGTGGAGGGGTGGATGAACATTAGCCCATGGAGGGGTGGTTGACCAGGAGCCCGTGGAGAGGGCTGGTTGAATAGTAGCCGGTGGAGTAGCGCGCGGTGGAGGCTGGATGAACAGGAGCCCGTGGATGAACAGTCGCAGGTGCAGGCTGGAGTAGGTTGACGGTGGATGAACAGTAGCCTGTGGAGGCTGGAGGAGGTCGACGGTGGAGATGAACAGTATCCCGTGGAGTCCCATTTTGTGGTACGCCACACCCCTCCCGATGAACAGGACCCCCGTTTTGACCGTAGCGCTCCAACACAAGTCCGTTTCGTTCGTTTTGCGGTACGCCACACCCCTCCCGATGAACAGGACCCCCGTTCCGACTGTATCGCTCCAACACAAGTCTGTTTCATCCATTTTGCGGTACGCCACACCCCTCCCGATGAACAGGACCCCTGTTTTGACCGTAGCGCTCCAACACAAGTTCGTTTCGTCCATTTTGCGGTACGGCACACCCCTCCCGAGCAATAGGACCCCGTTTCGACCATAGGAGGTCCAACACAAGTCCGTTTCCTCCGTTTTGCGGTACGCCAGACCCCTCCCGATGAACAGGATCCCATTTCGAACGTGGCCGGTCGAACACAAGGCCGTTTCCTCCGTTCTACGGTACGCCAGGCCTCGTTTCCATCGGCTGTTCCGTCCAAGCCCTCCCGATGAACACGACGATGCATTCCTTTTCGACTTAGCCAGTTAGCTCCCCATGAACATGACGACGGTGTTGTTTCTCCGTTCCGACCCAGCCATGTATACGAGCCTTGGCCGTACGTATGCGCGAGTAGGCGTTCGAGACCCCGCCCGTATGTACGTATGTGGCCGTATTTTCTTTCTTGCACATGCATGCCTCTACTACGACGCGTGCACAATTCTACATCGACCAGTATGTACATACACGTTCATGACCAGAATGAGAACGCTACGTACGCTTCGACCAGGTGGGTCCCGATTGTCAGGCACTTCGTTGCGTGCGAAGATGTAGATGGTGGGTCCCAGCAGTCTGGGGGAAAATCGTTTTTTTTTGCCCAGACGCACTTCCTTGCATGCGAAGATGTAGCTGGTGGGTCCCAGCAGTCAGGGGGCGAATCATTCTTTTTTGCCCGCACGCACTTCCTTGCGTGCGAAGATGTAGCTGGTGGGTCCCAGCAGTCAGGGGGGAAACATTTTCTCGCTAAATACGGCGGCCCGTCTGGAGGAATAATTATTTTGCGCATAATAAGGAGGCACTTCCTTGCGGCTGCCGTGGAGCTAGCTGTCAGCCTCTCCACGTACAGTACTCTTCTGATGGAAGTCGGTCATTGACCATATTGACCACGCCGCACTGAGAGATCCACGGTGGTGGACGATGGTGATGCCTAGGAAGGGGACGATGCAGAGCTGGGAAGATGCGGTAGTGGATGCCCACGTGGAGAGGAGTATGAGGGTTCACTAGTTCGTCTGCAGTGTGAGGCTGCCGTCGCTGCAGAATAACAGGGGGTGTTGGTGAGTGGAGGGATAACCTGGCCAGCGGTGGGAGTAGTAGGGGGCGGTGAGGCCTCCGCGGCAGCACAGCCGACCACGGGAGGCAGGAGTAGGTGGTTGGACCGACGCTGCTTTGGGCAGCTGGAGCAAGAAGACCAGAGGTTGAAGAAGCACGACGGCTGTTGGATGGACATCGTACGATCACTGGAGCTAGAATCGTTTATATTGACTAAGTTGACAAAGCCCTTGGTACGTGTCAACTTAGTAGGCCCACAGGCTAGCTGCCGAAACAGTGCGCCCCAGATGTCAGGGGGAGGAATCATTTTTGGGCGGGTGAAGCTAGAATATCCGAGATTGAAGGAAAAGCACGTCATTGGTTGGATGGATATCCAACGGCCACTGCTGCTAGAACCGTGTGTTGACTATAAGTTGACAAAGCCTTGCATACACATCAACTCTCTTTTTTTAGGGGACGCGTCAACTTAGTAAGGCCACAAGTGTGTGCCAGAGAACTTATAGCCCATTTGAGTTTTGTAAGAATGTGCAGCCCATTTTTGAATTCTAATGGAATTTACTACAACCCATTTACAGTTTGTTTTGATGGGATCCAAAATATTTTTATCCCGAAATTTCTAGTCAGACTAAATACAATTTCAATATAAATTTGTATTACGTAAAAATCCAACAAAACATTACACTCGCAACAATTAATGAAATTTAAATTTCCAGTATCCAAAAATAATATTTTATAAAGTAATTACGTGTTTGGTGCATTTTTTTATAGTTACTGCCCAGTTTTTATAATTACATCCCATTTATTATTTCTTAAAGCCCATTTTCTTGTTAAGACTAATGCATCCCTCCTAGGAAAGATTTGTAGCCCAGCGGGGCGGAGAATAACAACTTGACCTTGCCTGGGTATTCCTAAAAAAGTATAGCTGGGATAGCCATGTTCAGCTTGAAAAAATTAATATCTAAGCTGGATATCGGGCCTAGGCTAGACGGGCCACAACCGCCTAGTTAATACCTACAGCGATGTTTTCGTTATTGTTCAGAGGAGAAAAATTAATATCTGGGCTAAACATCGCTCAATAAAAACTCTGCACTACTCACACCTCAAAAACAAAAATACTGCTCGAGCTACTTGGTCCTAGCTGTCGGCCGCTTCTTGTGCAATTCTCTCGTTTGTTGACTACATAGGTTGACAATGGTGTGGGACCGTGATGTCAGGAAACCAGGAGGAAGCAAAAAAAATAGTTTTCTATAATAAGGAGGCACTTGCGTACGTGAGGCTATGGCCCTAGTGGGTCCCCACTGTCATCCTCTCCAAGTAAAGTCATCTCCTCGCCCACGCGTGCTTTCCGCCCGAAACGGTCAGCGCCGGCCGCCCCGCTTCCCGGTGCAGGTGATTGTTCCGCCTTCAAACGACACAAGTGTCGTCCGTACGTCCGTCTGCCACCCACATTAATGATACGTGGTTGCCGAGGCGGCTACTCCGGCGCCACACGTCCGTCCCTTCGCCACCTACCATTGCTATATAAACTGCTGTGCTGGCCATAGCCGCAGTCATCCGCATCCATTCCCTTTCTCCTATCGACACCACTACTACCCACCATGGCTTCCTCGCGCTCTAGCGCTCTTCGGCACGGGCGGACGACGGACCACAAGGAGATGGCAGCCATTGCTGCCGACTGGTTGGCTGGCACAGAGCCGGAGGACAACGACGTCCCAATGGAGAACATGGTAGTCGACGATCCGGCACCAACCCCCTCCTCCGTGCCATCCTCGTCGGTGCATTGCACCATGACCATCGGCGAGGCCCGTGCCCAATATATGGACACGGTGAGGCAGAAGCGTGAGGAGCAGTTCCGGGAGGTGCAGGCTGACGCCGCCTACAACCACCATCTCCTCCACGAGCACCTATAGGCGGAGGAGCAGATCGCCGTGGAGCGGGCGGAGCAGGAGGCGCTGCTCGACTCGTACCGCTCCGCCCGCGAGGGCCACCTCGAGCGCTGGAGGTACCGCATGCAGGTGGCGGAGGCTACGGCCGCCTACAAAGAGGGCGACAAAGCGGGCGATGAAGCGGGCAAGGTGCTGTTTGGCGAGACCGAGGACGAGGCAGAGGACAATGCCGGCTCCACATGTCCCCGCTCGACTGACATCGATGAGGCCCTGCTCCGCCGAGGCCCCGCGGCGCCAACAACAAGGCAGAGGACACCAGCGGATCCGCTGAGGCCCCGCCCCGCCAACAACGAGCCAGAGGAAATCACCGACTCAGCCGAGGCCCCACCCTACTAACAACGAGGGGCAGGATCCTCCCACTCCACCAAGGCGCCCCCTGCTGGCAACAAGACAGAGGACATCGCCGGCTCCGCCGAGGCCCCGCCCCGCTGCCAACAAGGCCGCGCCACACAGAAAATGAGGAAGAGTAGAACACGGTAGGTCGCTGCCGCTCGGGTCCAAGTAAGGCCACCGCTGCTACCCTCCGGTTGAAGCCAAGCTAGGCGGGTTGACCATTGACGGGCGGTTAGCTTCTTGGCGGCGACGTGGAGTCGGAGAGCTATGTTGGAGAAGGATGCTGCTTCTACTTAACTGCTGGTCCAGTTGGCTGACTGACACGTGGGCCCAACAGGCATCTGGGCCACATGTCAGTTAGGCAACGACACATATAGTTAAGTCACTGAAGCTTCTGTTCAGCTCAGCCGGACACAGGTGGGTAGCTTCGGTTAATTAATTATACCTCCAGCGCACCCCTTTTTAGATGAAGAATGTATGAAATGTAATGAAATCCGGCATGTTTATATGAAATTCGACCATGTATGCATGAATTTATTTCAATTAGTTTTAATTCTTGTATCACTAGCATTGGTTGAACATGCAAAACAATACGCACTAGCATTATTCCCAGGGTGATCACCTCGTTTGCAGCAGTTTCACATGTACTCCCTCCAGTCCTTTCTAGTCTGCATACAAGTTTTGTCTGCAGTCAAAGTATCTCTACTTTGACCAATCTTATAGAAAAAAGTATGCACTTTCACATGTGCGAAGTAAAAAGGAACAGAAGGAGTACAAAGAGTTTGAGCAGCTTTTTAGCATTCCTGTACATTGCAATCAAACACACAGGCCTGGCAATTCACAAAGAACATTCAAAACAGTCGATGATTATGCATCTCAGTGATTCACATGTTAGAGCCAATATTTAATTTACAACTAAGGAATAAAGAAAAAAATTGATCGACGTTGTTGACAGCAAAGGGCGTCACATTTGAAAATATCAAACGCAAGTGTTCTTGCTAAAATCAATGAGCAAAATTTGACAAGGTTGTCCCATTCCAAAATATCAAATGCCTACGATTGTGGAATGGGCAGGGTTTGCCATCAGTTCGGACATTGACATGGCACCTCATGCTAAATAAACCAGCTGTTCTTTTTGTGCAGTTCCACCAAAATCAACCAAATTCGCGCGTAGCTTGTATGATTTTGCCCTTATATGTTGCAACACCTTGAACTTATCGGCACCTCCTTTCTTGTGGTGGAAATGAATGATTCGATGTATTCATGAACATTTTGTGTAGTTCCCATTGAAATCAAGCTGAGCACCCCTATTTGCACAAATACAAAAAAAGTGATTAGTATAAAGCAAACTGTACTATGAATTGACAGTTTAAACAGGCACCTACATGGTCCATGTAGATCACACTTTTAGAAAAATGGAACTCACCGGAAAGAATCCTAGAACAACATTGTACTCACGCATCACAGCAAGAAAATGGAGATTTGTCAGTCCTTCTGAGCTGAAGTTAGTTTGGTCTTGTGGGGAGTAATGTAACCATCCTTCAACTGTTCCTTCTGATGAGAAGATAGACATGGCTTCTTCATCCTCGCATAATCATAACTAGTCACTTCACGTACTCCATATTCTTCTTCAGAGGAGGATGATCCTGTTGTGCAAAGACAAGAGGACAACTAAATACTAGCATCCCAGTTTGCTCAAAAAGAAGGAAAGGAAATATTTCAAACAACACAGATGAAGCACTTCTCAAGGACAATACCACTTTTTCATGATAGTATCTAAACAGTAGCACGGCACCAATAGAGATGACAAAGCTCAATCATGTGGATGAAATCAGTGGGCGAGTACCAACCTTTGTCAGCAGGCTTATTGTGTAGAGCATAGAGATGAAGCACTTCTCTAGAACCATCTATTGCTATCCACTGTGGTGGCCATGCTTACTATATACTCCTCGATTAGTTTAATGTTTCCAACATCTTCTTGTGCAGTTCCACTAAAATATATGGTATCTTCAAAGAAGATCCCTGTTTGCACAAGTAGAGACAATTACGTATTACATAATTAAGAGTGGCATCAAATCAGTGGCAAAATAATTGCTCGTTCCAGCCATAGCAATAAATTAAGATGCAAAACTATATCATTACTTGTGTCATCACAGTTCCAATGCTTCATTACAGCATCGAGAGTTGATTTTTGTTTTTCTTCTGCTTGTTCTTCCCCTTCATCACTTGGTTCAATAACTGACAAGCTTCGCCTTCAATGTAAGATTTGGCATGTTAATTAGGGAGCACAAGTATAGCACTAAACAATGACATTAATTTTCTGATGAAAGTGGCAAAATATAGACCAACAGTTGTGAAATATCCTTATCTTACCTCAATGGGATATTACGGTGCACATACACATTGAAAGTCTTGTCTCCGTTTGTGCAGTTCACTAAAATCAAGCAACATTTCCGTACAAGTGGCACAACATATGAAAGCACACTGCAGAATCATGTGAAAGAAGGCTAGTACTGACCTCTCATGACGCGGAATTCAAACAACTCACAAGAAGAAGATCTAAACCAAATTTGCCAACACGGATAGGAAGTAAGATCTCCTCTTGTGCAGTTCCACTAAGATTAAGCAATCAAGCAACATTGTCGGTGTGAAATTTTGGTTGAACTACACAAAACACTCCTAAAACAAAAGTGTTTTGTGCAGTGCAACAAAAGGTCACAATGGCAACAAGGTGAAGTAGATAACCCTGTTTACACAAAGGTGCAAAGCAAACAACTAGTGGTCAATAACGGTGGATGACACAGAAGCCAACAAAAAGAAGCATCTACCTTATCTAAATGGGAAAGGAAGCAAGACAGTAGCATTTCTCAAACGGTGGCATTGATTAATATTAACATAGATATTATATTAACAATAAAATTCATTAAACATGTAACTTACTTTTAACTGTGGCATTGCATCAATTTTCCAGCGGCATTATAGAGGGTGTTTGTTTATAGGGACATTTTGGTGTAGGGACTAAAAACACCGTGTCAGTCCCATCTAAACCAAATAGGGGGGACTTTTAGGGACTAAAAGTGGGCATTTGGGACTAAAGAAAGAAGACCCCGAGGGAGAGTCTTTTTGGGACTTTTTCCAACAGTTGCCCCTGCCACGCATCGCACCTTGTCTCTATTAGTTCATTACTAGGGGTAACATGGTCTTTTAGCATGTCATTTAATAACCTCTAGTCCATGTTTAGTCCCTGGAACCAAGCAGGTAGGGACTAGGGAGTTTTTAACCAAACAAGGCCTTAGACTAACAACAACTAAAGAGTTGCACGGGACAGTGGATGCACCAGCACCATATGCATCTACCAATGTACTTGGGTATTGCACAGTCTGTTGCAACAAAGAGAAAACAACAAAGGAGCATATTTGTGTTGGTCCCAATTTTGTTATCTTTAGACACCTTTCCCTATGTGAGCGCAGCAAATCTTGTCCTGCTCAAACTCTATAGCCTTGTCCCCCAAAACAAAAGATTAGTTCGTTACAGATGTGCGTACTGCGTTTTTCATTGTTTTCCCTTTTCGACCAATGTGGGTGCTGGATAACCAATCCGTACTAGTACTTTCCCCCCTTCCTTTCCTCTTTGAACCATTTCCTAGATTTACGCTATACAAGTTTCCCCACTACTTTCCCCCATTCTTTCCTCTTTGAACCACGTCTTAGATTCATGCGATATAACTTTCCCCACTACTTTCCCCCTTCCTTTCCTCTTTGGACCACGTCCTAGATTCATGCTATACAACTTTTCCCACTACTTTCCCTCCATTCCTTTCCTCTTTGAACCACGTCCTAGATTCATGGTATACAACTTTCCCCACTACTTTCCTGTTTGATCCAACACCTAGATTCGAGTGCAGAAGCGGAAACAGCCCACATGCCGCTAGAGCAATGCATGTGGAATAAGTAAATTATACCTTAGGGTTCTTGCAGTGTGGTTCGGTGGGCGACCGGAGGCCGTTCGGCCCACACTATGTACAACGGTGAAGAAGAAGGGGTCAGAGGCCCTCTCGCGCTGCCACTGGGTGAAAGTGAACAGCTGCGCCGGTAGTGGATTCCCTCCCTCACCGACGGCGACAACGTTAAGCCTCCTTCCCTTCCTAGCGGATGGATCCTGCCGGCTCTTTGACCAGCAGTGAGGGGAGAGAGAGAGGCCAAAAAAGTCTTGTTTAGATCTGGAGAGGGTGAGAGAGTGTGAAGAGAGAAACTACAAGCGCTAAGAGAGAGAGAGGCCAACGAAGTCTTGTTTAGATCTGGGGAGGGTGAGAGTGTGTGAAGAGAGCAACTGCAACGCTGAGAGAGAGGCCAACGAAGTCTTGTTTAGATCTGGAGAGGGTGAGAGAGTGTGAAGAGAGAAACTACAAGCGCTGAGGCTCCAGCGTGTATATATATACTGGAGAGAGAGTGTGAAGAGTGCAAACCCCATACGTGATGAGGTGATTATACGGTCACTACGAGATCGTATAGCTCCGTATCCATCCATTTTGACCAGTCAAAGAATCTTCCTGGCACGAATTATGCTCAAGTGTAGTTATCGAACCCAAGACCTCAAGTTTGATGAGCGAACAGGCTAACCAGCTACACAAGCCTCCCATTATGTTCAACGAGAGGAAAATAACCTTTTATACATTCCTGCATTCGGTTGAAAAGCATGTCGTGTTTTTTTGTGTGTGGGAGTCATTGGGATTTAAATCATAACCGTGTCATGTGGCTTTGGTGGTAAGACTATCCACAGTGGTGTAGAAGTAATGCAGCCTTAGTCACCTTACCTCTCTCCGCGTAGTACGTTGGGTCCCACCAGTCAGAGGGTGAAACAAACAAATTAATAAGAAAAATTAAAAGCGCCAGCGGTGTATCTTACCTCACACATCTTGCTACTGCTCGGGAACACTGTCCAATCGATCCCTCCGTTCGCTCACATACTATTTTAAGTGAATCCTTATTATAATATGCACACAATTTTGGGCACTTGTATTCAACCTAAGTCAGTGTGCCACCATATCTCGTACTACTCCCTCTGTCTAGGTGTAATAAGTCACGTTAGATGGTGCAGTGGGACCAAGGTGCAAGCAGATTGGAGGAGAAGGAGAAACTTGACCAGTCATTCCTCCAATCAAAGCCCTGATTTCTATCTCTAAACGCAACAATTAATCCAAACAACTAAGAGATGTTGTTTTAGCTACCATGCAGGGCCACGTATTAACTCGCATGCAAGACGACTTTGATTTCTTGACTGATCAACGCGTAGTTGCGCTCCATGCATTGGGTTTCCAGGGGAGATAAGAAGGCAGAGTAAGGAGCATTTGGTTACATTGCTTAGTCTGGTCATAGTGGTGAGTAACTTGGACTACTCCCTCCGTCTAGGTGCGTAAGTCATCTTACGAAAACCAAATAACCCAAAACACTTAGGCACGGTGCATTAACTTCTACCTCATTTCTTGTTTCTTCACATATCAACCTATTAGAGACGAGGGGTGTGCATGCTTTTGATGACTTGAGACTACTACCAAACACGACATGCAGTGGTTAGTTCATTGCATGCAATGCTATTAATTAGCAAATAAACATTAATGTCTCTTATTTTCCCCTCCTCCTTGGTCACGGTGCACAACCTAAGATGACTTACTCACCTAGACGGAGGGAGTAGTAACATGCATATGTTACTAGTCTATGTTACTACTATGCAAAGTTTATCGTCGGAAGCGAGCTGATCTGGCTCTCCTGAGCTAGCAAGGTTAGCCCACCCAAGATAGCTGGCCCACAAAAGCTAAAATATTTTAACAGTTCCAAATGACTAGCCTTGCCCGACTATGCTATAAGTTTTTCTTGCTAAGGATCCAAACGCTCCTTAAGTAACAACGCTCGCTAGCAACAAGGCCAGGAGGGGATTGAGATGCGAAGTTAATGGACGGACGCCTAAACATTTTGGGAATATTCGATTTCCGTAAGATGACCTAACACCTAGACGGAGGGAGTACTACTCCTCAGTCCAGGTTTGATGGAATATTCGTCACCTCTTCTCTTCTTGTACGTACTCCATTTGTATCTCACTTCCTGTGGCTTCACACTCGCATGATTTTCCTATTCTATGAACATGTGTGTGCGTGTGCGTCTGTGTGTGTGTGTTTAACATCATGTGTGTGTTAGAGAGAGCGACAGATTGACCTACTCCTACAGAGAGATGGTGTGTACTATACAATTTTAGCCGCGAGATTCGGTGCATCCTGTCGTTTCCGGGCGTCTGGTAGGGACAGGCGGACAGCTGCCACACCCGCTCCTGACCAGCCTGGCCCACCCAAAGCCCCTCCATCTCCCGCGCGTGCTTCCCGCCCGAAACGGTCAGCGCCGCTCCAAAGAATAGGTGTCACATTCATGCCCGGGCAGAGCGGACACGACCTCTCACTAGCACCTGCGTTGAAGGCAAAAGCAGATTCAAGAGTGATGGTTGCTTCGTCCGTCCAACTTACTGCTAGGTCTAAGTGATTTGATGGCTCATTAGTCATTATTACTGAGGTGGTAGGACTGCTGGATGTCCCACGCTTTCGGCGAAAGGAGGTACTACTAGATTACAATTTTCTCCATTCTTACAGCGGAGGAGTGCAAGAGTAGTGAAAACACGCAGGCTCAATGATTACATGGCCCACCTCACACTATCACCATATTTTCTGGACACCGTGCGACACCTAACTCTTTACATAGTAGTCCCTCCGTTACTAAATATAAGTCTTTGTAGAGATTCCACTAGGTGGACCACATACAGACCAAAATGAATGAATCTACACTTAAAATCTTCGGTCAAAAAAATCTACACTTAAAATGCATCTATATACATTCGTATGTGGTTCATGGTGAAATCTCTACAAAGACTTATATTTAGGAATGGAGGAAGTACTAGTATAGTACGTACTGTAATTTATCAGCGAGATAAATTTGTACAATGCTATGAAGCTTCCAGCTTCTATTACATGTATCTTGCATCCAAGGTTCCCGTTGCAACATTTCATCAAATACAAAGGAGACTAACATGCATGCTATTGCATCTCAATGATTGACAGACCATAGCAAATATGTACTCCCTCCGTTCCAAAATAAGTGTCTCAACTTTATGCAAACTTTAGTAAAAAGTTGTACTACTACTAAAGTTGAGACTTATTTTGGAACAGAGGCAGCTAAAGAAAAAAAATGATCCATGCAGTCCCTAGCCCTTGAACCGTAAACCCTAACCAGGCTTCAATTTGCTAGCAACGTTCGAGCTTCCTAAAAATGAAGTTTGTAACCTTTTGACCATCGGATCATTTTGTGCAGTTTCACCAAAATCGAGATGAGCATACCTGTGGCAAAGAAATTGAGGAAGTGTGATTAGAATAAGATTACTGAGACTAGTTGATGAGACATAAACCCATCACAAATGCATTACGTAGAAGCCAGTAGAGGTATGTGCGGGGCAAAGAAGTAGAGAAATATCCACATGGAGTGATGTGGGCAGCTGGAGCAGTGGTGCAAGCCGGCTGTAAAGGGAGTTGTACCTGAGGGATGTCGGGACGTAGCTCAACCTTGAGGAGGGCGGCAGGAGGCGGCAACTGCCCACGTCGCAGCAGTGAGCAAGGGATGAAGGCAACCTCACTAGCCTTGTGAGAGAGAACAGCGGGGACCCCTGATCGGGACGTGCCGACAGTGGGTTTTCGCCGTCAGCGACGACGACCACATCTACACTAAGCATCCACCCCTTCCCCCGGCGGACGTGATCCGCCGGTATGTTAGAGATGTGGCCATAGTCGTTTTGTGCGAGAGAGTGCGAAGAGAGCAACCTGAGCAAGCAACCATGTAGGCTGACCCGTCCTGACTATGTATATAGTGGAGCGGTTTCCTTTTCTCTCCATATGAACCTATCATATTGCATACGTGCCACTGAAGAAAAAAAACTTTATTTATAAATGACGCGGCACCTAATACTCATTCACCTATAACCTTGCGCTTGGCATCTCCAAAATATTAACCTTGTGATTGGCTCTTCGCCTCTTCGGGAAGTCGAGCAATAATGGTACTGAAGTATATATCAGTTCTGGCTATATGAGACCGAATGAATTGCTACACGTCCACCACGTGAGCGAGGGTCGAGGGGCGAGGGAGAGTGCATACTATTACGGGGCTGTTTGGTTCTAGGCCTAGCATTGCCACACTTTGTCACATATTTTTGCACAACTTGCCTAAGGTTAGTTCAGCAAAATGAGGGGTTGTTTGGTTTGTGACTAACTTTGCCAAATGTTGCCACACCTAAAGCTAGGCAAGTTTGACTAACTTAGGTGAGTGTTTGGTTCAAGCCACACCTTAGGCAAGCCACACTTTGACCTCACATGGCATACACACAAAAAATGTGGCAAGATTCCCTTAGGCTTGCCAACTTGTGGCTTTCATTTTGATGAACTAACCTTAGCAAGCTTGGAAAAATATGTGGCAAAGTGTGGAAATGCTAGGCCTAGAACCAAAAAGCCCCTGATAGCCACAAGTTGTCAAGCCTAAGGGAATCTTGCCACATTTTTTGTGTGTATGCCATGTGGGGTCCAAGTGTGACTTGCCTAAGGTGTGGCTTGAACCAAACACTCACCTAAGTTAGTCAAACTTGCCTAGCTTTAGGTGTGGCAACATTTGGCAAAGTTAGTCACAAACCAAACAGCCCCTAAGTCTGTTTCAGGGGGTGTTTGTTTCCAGGAACTTTTTAGTGTAGGGACTAGAAAAAGTCCCTCTTAGAGACTTTTTAACCAAACAACAGGGACTACTAGGGACTAAAACTTGCCTTTTGGGACTTAATGAAGAAGACTCTCAAGGAGAGTCTTTTTTGGGACTTTTCCAACAATGCCCCTCCCTGCACCCATTGCCCCGCCGCCCCATGGTGTTGTTTGGTTGTTATTTTTTTGTATACTAGGGGTAACATGGTCATTCAATAACCTCTAGGGAGGGACTAGGGACTTTTTAGTCCCTGAAAACAAACAAGGAGGGACTTTTTAAGGAGTAGGGACTTTTTAGTTGGGACTAGAAAAATTCCTAGGACTTATGAATCAAATAGGGCCTCAATATGGACTACATACAGAGCAAAATGAGTGAATCTACACTCTAAAATACGTCTATATACATCAGTGTTTGGACTATGTACTAGTAGTTCATATTGAAATCTACTAAAGGACATATATATTCCAAACAATATGATAATATCTCTAACCAGGGTAGTAGGGATGAGGAGTAAACGACGGGTGTAGTAAAATTTTCTCCTCATCCTGCGAGCCACCGCGCGCGTGGGCGAGGGAGTGGGCGTAAGGTGTACAGTAGTACTACTACTAGTAAGCATGCTTCTCCTTATCCTGCGAGCCACCGCGCCCGTGGGCGGGGGAGACAACGTACTAAGCAAGCTTCTCCTTGTTCTGCAAGTTGACGAGACACATCAAAAGTACTCCAGTGTATAGAGCCTTGCCTCTAAGGTAGGCCCCACATGGTTTGCCATTTTTGTTTAACATAACACGTCAAGTCGCAATTTGTTTGTTCACCCGTGGTAGACAATCCTCGGTACACATGCCAAATTACCACGTGGGTTGCCTTTTCATACAGAAATGAGCTCCACCGTGTACCCACGCAGGTGTGGTTGGGAAAGATACGGGAGTACGTGCGCCATGCATGCACCTCTTCTCTTCGTGCACGTCCCCCACCTACGTGGGCATGCATGAGAGATACAAACCGCGTTCGTGAGTGTTTTTTGTTTTGAGGGGTGGGTTGATTTCGTGAATGTATTTGTGGGAATATGTGTCCATGACATCTCAAACAAAATTTTGCATGCAATGTGTGTGAAATGGAGGCCTATCCATATCATATATAGAGGGCCGGTCAATCCACAAGAAGAGAGGGAGGGGTCATAGATATCGATAAAGTCAAAGAGAGGATCAAGTGGGTGGGTGCGAGATCGATGAAGAGAGACATCAAAATTGTGTGTGTGTGTGTGTGTGCAAGTCAAAGATATAGGGCGACTGACCTACCGGAACATCAGAGGGCACAAGTCAAGTTTTTGTGTGGCAGGGAGACATGACTAGAGCGCTCGATGTATCCGTGTGTGTGGGGGGGGGGGGAGGGGGTGGGGGGAGGGGTAGGCAGAGGCCTAACTATAGAGGTAGAACAACTCGTATATGTGTTGAGAAGGAGAGACCCAGCTATGTCTTGAGGGAGATCGTTCGACATCCATACATAACTGAAGGACGGGAAATAGGATGGGACAGAGAGAGAGAGAGAGAGAGAGAGAGGAGAGAGAGCGAGGGAGAGGGGTAGAGTGCTGGATGGGTGATGGAGTTGCTTCTCGAAGATGGTGGGAGAGGCCTACTAGGCAAACTGAGGGTGGAACTGCAATATTATCAATAAGAGTGGGGATGTGTTTCTGTGTATGCCTGTGCGTGATAGATCTGTCAGGACGCATCCATGCATGATTAAGGGGAACCATGTGTTTGGTAAGCAAACCTAACTAGATCGGTATATCAATTGTTGTTTGTCGGAGGAAGGGAGAGACATAACTGATGAGGTAGATCGATCGATGCTTGGGGAAAACGAGTTATATGGACCTAGCTAGCTATATGTATAGCGGGAGATCGGTCGGTGTACGTCCATTTGTTAGAGGCAAATAAGTCCCAGCAAGACAGATAGAGAGAGAGAATGGAGCTAGGAGGTGGTGCAAGAGGACCAACTACTAGCTAGATAGGGGGTGGAGTGTGCGGTTGTGAGATCGATGAAAAGAGGGGCGAGAGTTTACACATGTGTGGGACCGTATGAGAGACACGAGGCAATGACACATAAAGGAGGAGATTGAAGGTCGTGTGTATGTTGTAGGCAGACATCACTAGAGAGGTTTATCGATCGGTGTGTGTCGGAAAGGAGTTGTGGAGACTCTGGGAGAACAACCTAAAGAAAATAAAATGAATATGCACGATGGATAGAATGCTGAGGGAGGGGGGGGGGGGCGTGTGCATGCACGAGATAAAGTTAGTGGTAGCTACAAAGGTTAGAGGATTGTGTGGGTGTAAGAGACTAACAAAGATCATAATTTGAGATGAAAGTGGATTCATATATTTGAATAGGAGATCACAGTGTTTTAAACATATGCATGCTTGAATATAGCGGTGATACGCGTGTTGTGGTTTTGCACATGTTATACCATAGTGAGATAATGCATGGTGTTTGCAACTCATAGCTAAATGTTGAACAATCTAAACCATACTATACATCAAATAATCTCACATTTTATTTTAATTTGTGATAATGTGTGGCGTTTGCAGCTTACAACTAAATATCGAACAATCTAAACAATGCTATATATCGAACATTCTCACATTTTATTTGAATTTGTGGTAGTTTGTGGTGTTTGCAACTCACATCTAAATACTTGTAGGTTTAGGGGCGGGGCACCATACATAATGTGATAAACACATTATACATAGGAGACATGGTTTAGATTATGAAGATCTAGCTAGAGCTTGAAATGTAATGTGATTTGAAATCAACATAAAGTGGATTCAAAAAATCGAGTTCGTGTTCATATAGTACATATAGTTCATATGTAACTCGAGACTAATCATGTGGTGTGCTATGAAGATAATACACAAACGATGGTTTAACTTGACAATAATGATGATTGTAGATCTTATTAAAACAGAGAAACGAATTCAAATGCTTTGACTTCACAACAATCATTATTGTAGATCTTATTCAAAAATAGAAATGAATTCAAATTTAGTTCATATTGAAGCGGTAGTATATACGTTTGGAATGCACTAAAACGTTCATTTGAGTAGTAGGTTGCATGCATTATACACTTAGCAAAATATTTTAATTGAACATAACATGAATTCAAAGTTTTGAATGACATTTGTACTACGAATTGATTTGGTACAATACACGTTAGGCTTGTCCGGAAATTTCAACCCGCGCCTTGTTTGCCCGAAATATTTAAGATATATCTTTGTCTCGTTGTGCTACGACAACACCCTCCATCTCAACCCGCGCCTTGCTATTCCAAAATTACAACGCGTGTGAAATCTCCCACCTCCTGTGAAATCCTGACACGTGAAATGCCCGTGATACCCCTGAACTGAAAGAACCGTCTCAAATCGGTGGGGGTACTTTCGTAACTTACCCCAAATTTTGGACAAGCTCGCCCCTAAGCCATGGTTCCCCACTCCCATCCCATCTGCCCACCCATTCGTACACCAAGGCCGGGAAAACCCATGAAGCCCCACTCCCTCCTTCGTCCGCCACCCAGCCGGAGCCTCTTCCCCGATGACGTCGTCCACAGCAACACCTCGACGTCCCTCATCCACCGTACCGGATGAGGATCCGTTGTCGATCTGGTCATCCCACAGGTTCAGCCACCCCGTCGTCCACCTCCAAGGAGCTTCCCCGATGTTCCCCTCGTCTTTTGCGCCACCTCCATTCCCACACCACCGTCTTCACCTGCACCATCGGAAGAGCATCATCATCAGTGTTTCCTTGGATGAAGCTGCGGCCTAATCGGCACCACCAAAGAGGTTGTACACTAATTGCTGCATTTTATTCTTGATTCGATCTAACGGTGTTGCCGACGCTTGGTCTCGAGCCGACACGGTGCAGCTCCATCCACGGCGGCATCGTCGGCCACTTCCTCCACGGCGTCACTCCCTCGGTGACAGCGTCCACATCAGTAGGAGCTGCTGCTGCTTTAGCTCTCACTCGCGCTGCTGCTCTGCTCTTGCTTTCGGTCCCTTGCCTGGTCTGCTCTTGCTATTGCTCTTGCTCGCGCTGCTGGTCTCGCTCTTGCTCTTGCTTGCGATGCTTCTCCAATTTAGCTACACTTCAGTCGACTGAATCGACTTTTGGGTTAGTCGATTTTCAAGGGGGGGGGGGGCTCGCTGGAGTTAAGGAAGAACCGTACGCAGCAGGGAGGGGGGCTCGCTAGAGAGGTACCCCACTATCTATCTTAGGGTTCAGGGTGGGGCGATGGTCGCCGACGGTGGTGGGGTGGTGGCGTGGGGATCGCCGAAGAAAAAGCTCGGCATGGGGGGGCTACAGGGATGGCCGGGGCGGCGGCAGACCGACGGTGGGGAGTGTTATCGGGGCGGGCGGGGCAGCGCACCGCTGGCCGCGGGCGACGGCGGGCGGCTGTTTGGCCGGTGGTGGCTGGCGGCTTAGGGGGGTGGATGTTGAAGATGAACTGCATGCCCTTGATTTCGTATCCAACGGCTGCAAAATCGACTGACAAGAGATGAAAAACTTAGTCAACTGACGTGTAGCCTCACCTCTAGTGCGTTCAGTTTCAACAGTAAAATTCAGTTTCGGCAGCAAAATTCAGTTTTGATAGTTAAGTTCAGTTTTGACAGTTAAATTCAGTTTCGACAGTTAAGTTCAGAGATGAGCGGCTGATGTATTTTACATCTAGCTCTTTGTGGTTATGTATTTTACATCATCTATTGGAGATGCTATTATAATTCCACTCAGGTTAACATCTTCTCTCTTGTCGTGCTTCAGGCTCGGCGTGGTACAACTCACCAGAGCTGCTCCAATGACGAAACCCTCCATCACAGCGGAGCAGTACCTCGGGCTCCATCTCCAGACGCCTAAGATCTTATTCCCCTCCTTCGACAGCCAAGTCAGCTAGAGCATCCTCACCGGCCAACCCAATCATGCTGAGATCGACATGGCTTCGCCAAAGAGGTTGTACACTTGTTGCATCTCTTTTTTACTCTACATGTTATATATATTGTCCACTGAGCACACGTGGTAACGTGAAATACGATTATTTTATCCTACTATATGACAAGCAGTGAGGTACCAGACAACTTAGCTATCTGTCACGCCCAATATGCGATACTATCCTAAAGAGACTCGAAGGTCCCACCAAGGATAGAACCGCATATTGAAATGCTTTTGCAAGGTGGATATCATTACTTCAACATTACATAATAGATGGGGATACATATAAGAGGCATACAATGCCACTCGAATACAACATCATCATACATAAGATCAACATCTGACTATGGATGAAACACAAACAGAAGCTCAAACGACATCCACCCTGCTAGCCCAGGCTGCCGACCTGGAACCTATCCCCTGATCGAAGAAGCAGAAGAAGATCTCAACGCAAACAAGCATCGCTCTCGCGTCATGATCATCACATAACCTGTACCTGCAACTATTGTTGTAGTAATCTATGAGCCACGAGGACTCAGCAATCCCATTACCATGGGTATCAAGACTAGCAAAGCTTAATGGGAAAGGAATGGGTAAAGTGGTGAGGTAGCAGCAGCGTCTAAGCATATATGGTGGCTAATATATGCAAATAAGAGCGAGAAGAGAAGCAAATGGAACGGTCGCGAAGCTAGCAATGATCAAGAAGTGATCCTGAACTCCTACTTACGTCAAACATAACCCAAAAACCGTGTTCACTTCCCGGACTCCGCCGAAAAGAGACCATCATGGCTACACACGCAGTTGATGCGTCTTAATTCGGATCTGGTGTCAAGTTATCTACAACCGGACATTAACAAATTCCCATCTGCCCATAACCGTGGGCACGGCTTTCGAAAGTTTAAACCCTGCAGGGGTGTCCCAACTTAGCCCATGATAAGCTCTCGCGATCAACGAAGGATATACCTTCTCCCAGGAAGACCCGATCAGACTCGGAATCCCGGTTTACAAGACATTTCGACAATGGTAAAACAAGACCAGCAAAGCCACCCGATGTGCCGACAAATCTCGATAGGAGTCGCACGTACCTCGTTCTCAGGGCACACCGGATAAGTCAAGCTACGAGTAAAACCAGCCCTCAAGTTTCCCCGAGGTGGCCCCGCAGGTTGCTCGGTTCGGACCAACACTCGAAGGAGCACTGGCCCGGAGGGGGGGCTAAAATAAAGATGACCCTAGGGCTCCGGAAACCCAAGGGAAAAAGGGCTACGTGAGGCAAATGGTAAAACCAAGGTTGGGCCTTGCTGGTGGAGTTTTATTCAAAGCGAACTGTCAAGGGGGTCCCATAAATCACCCAACCGCGTAAGGAACACAAAATCCGGGAACATAACACCGGTATGACGGACACTAGGGCGGCAAGAGTGGAACAAAACACTAGGCATAAGGCCGAGCCTTCCACCCTTTACCAAGTATATAGATGCATTAATTAAATAAGAGATATTGTGATATCCCAACATAATCCTGTCCATCTTGGGGCAATCTTCAACTTCACCTGCAACTAACAACGCTATAAGAGGGGCTGAGCAAAGCGGTAACATAGCCAAACAATGGTTTGCTAGGAAGGGTGTCAAAGGTTAGAGGTTCATGGCAATTTGGGAGGCTTGATGAGCAAAAGATAGGTAGCATAGCAAAGCGATAGAACGAAGCAACTAGCATAGCAATGATAGTAGTGAGATCCAGGGTAGCGGTCATCTTGCCTGAAATCCTGCAAGGAAGAAGAACGAGTCCATGAAGAAGACAAGCGGACGTGGTCAAACGAATCCTCACAACTCCGGAACGAAACCGAAGGAAACCCGGAAAGAAGCAAACAACATGGTAAACACACAAGCATAATCATGGCATAATGCACAAACAAATACGATGCATGAACGGTTTAAAGAGGCATGGCATGGCAAGGTGCAAAAAACAATACTACAAATTAAGTGGAGCTCAATATGCAACGAGTTGCATATTGACAAAACACCACATGGACATATTTAGTTTAATCTCGTTTAAGCTACCAAACAATATTAAATGTTGTTAAACATGGCAAGAGGTGAAACATAAGTGATCTAACTATTTAGGCAAGTTTAAATGAGGCCGGAACAACAAACAATAATTCCGGAAAATCCTCATGTGCATATTTTTGATTTGGTACTGTTCTGCCCTAAAACATATTTTATTGTTGTTAAACAGGAAAATAAAGTGGACCATGTTAAACTAGGCATTTTTCCACCCCATTTACATATAAAGTTTATTAAAATTGGAGCTATGGCTATTTAGTTATGAAATAAATCATTTTAGCATATTATCTAAGCAAACATTAAACAAAAAACATTTTAAGCATCTTAACATGAGATGAAAATGGCATATTATGAAACTAGATGAAATTCTAACCACTTTACATATATAATTTGTTTTAATCCGATGCATGGTTAATTAATTATTGATGCATGAACATTAAGGGGGTTTTCTGCAAAACGGGTTTCCTGTGGATAATGCTAAAATCGCAGACGGGGAAAAACATGCATGGGCCGAATCTGACTAGCCCAATAGAGGAAAGGCCAGGGGGCTGCTCACATTGGGCCTAAAGTCCGAGGCAGAGGAGGTCAGCTTGGGTGCTGGGTCTCGCGCGACGGAGGGGAGCCATTGGGCGAAGCAGAGGTGGCCCAGGCGCGGGCACTGGGGCATCGTGCTCGTTCGTTCGACAGGGAAAACAGCGGCAGCAGCAGGTAAAGCAGGGGAGCAGCGGCGACGCGCGAGCCGGCAAGAACTCCGGCGAGGGGTGGCTGGCGGTGACGCGAGCGTCGGGAACGGGCAGATCCAGGAGAGGGGGTCTCAGATCCGACGGCGCAAGGTAGCTCGGTGGCGTTGAGGAACTGCAGGGCCATGGCAGGACAAAGTCATACAAGTCGCAGGGACAGAGAGAGGGCCGAAGTGAGAGCGAGAGGAGGCGAGGCGACCTGGCCGTGGCCGGCTGGCGGCGGGCACGGGCGCCCGAGGAGGTCGTGCAGGACGACGGATGCAGGTGGCGGCGCGCCCGGCAAGACCTTGGTGGCGGCGGCCCTGTTTGAATAGAGAAAGAGAGATGGGGAGGTAAGACGAGGGAGGCAGAGAAACAACAGGAGGAGAAGGCAGCGGTGCTTATCTCGTGGTCGCCGCCGGCGGCGGCGGTCACTGGACGATGAGGCAAGGTGGAGGAGCACGGGGAGGCTCGTTCTGGCCGGAGACAAGGCCATGGGCGATGTTGTTCGAGACTGTTGCTGCTGCTTGCGAGGTGCTCGGGGCAAGTCCCTTGGGCACGAGCAGGAGGGAGGATCGAGCGGAGCTTGATGATGAGGGAGATCGAGTGCTGCAGGTTGGTTCGATTTCGGTGGGGATTGGCCGGCGCTGAAAAATTAGGAGGGAGGGGACTGGCTGCTGGCGGTTGCGCGAGAGGTGGAGGCTGGTCGGCTGGCTTGGATCTAAGGAAGAAGGTAGTTGGCTGGTTGGTGAAGACGAGGAGATCAGCTGGGTGAGATCCCGATGGAACTAGGAGGTGGCGGCGGGATGGATGGAATGGACGGGACAACCTAGGATTTAGGGTTGGACTATTTATATAGGTAAGGGATTAGGGTAGGGGTTGATCCGTTCCTCCGATTAAAATCAAACGGTCAGGAAAAATAGGCTAGGGAGTCCAAATAAAAAAATGGAGATGTTTTTCGGGTGTTTGGGGATGATCTGAATTCAACGGTAATGACTGAGCGGGTCGGGTTCCGGGCAGGTTTCGAACGCGCGTGAGGGGTCTGAGAGTGGTCGACGAAGACAAGGGGGGAATGCGGCAACGATGAGCGGATACGGGTTTTATGAAAACATGCGGATGCAAGTTAAAAAAACGATGATGTCAACGAGTGCCGATGCAATGCAAATGATGCGATGATGAAATGCAACATACAAATGAAACACACGACGGCCACGCAAAACATGGAAGGTATCTGAAGGGTTGGTCTCGGGGCGTTACACTATCCGTGATGGACTCTCTTGAATGCCATCATTATTTATATCTGCGCGTTTGAGCTGTGCATTTGTGGATGGGCCTTGTAGTTGAGCTAGTAGGGCAGTGGCCTGGGTCCAAAGTAATAGAAGCAACACAAAAACATTTTTTTAGTGTAGGATTTTCCTTGCTCAAGCCTGCCTACTAGAATCGCCAGTGCTTGAAAGGAAAAGTGAATGAAAAACATAGGAATTGGAAATTTAACTATGGTACTACTTTTCATGAATTTGGTGCAAAGGAATGGAGTAAAGGAAAACTGTAGGATTTGTTCCTTTAGGGTCTCCTTGAAAGAAAAAACGTAGGAATTCTAATATCCACTTGTCCTCCTTTTCATATTCCTATTCATGAAGCACACGACTAAGAGCTAGTAGCATAATAGCATTATAACCGTACATTTTCTTGTGGTTTGACTTAATCTCACCATGCTTCTTTGAATCCTGTGATCTTCCAATTCTTGTGAATCAAATACCCAGATTGGCAGAAATCCTGTGTTTTTAAATTCTCTGTTTTGTACATGCATTCCTATCCTATTCCTATCTATTTCCTATCCCTGCATTGTTAGAATCCTCAAATTCAAACAAGCCCGTACACAATTACTTCTGTTACAGATATGTGTCAAACAAAACCTTGTGTGGTTTGTCCTGCTCCTGCGGCGCTGTGTTCCACCCCAGCTCAGTTGTTCCAACGATGGAAGGGTTCACCACAGCAGGGATCCATTCTCCAGACTATCTTTCGCCGCCTCAAATCTTCTTCCCCGCCGTCAGCAGCCATGGCAACTGCATTACCATCATCAACTGAGCAGATGACCTTGAGGACTACATGGGTCCGCAAGAGAGGTCACACTCTTCCGTGTCTGCTTATGTTATGCATCACTTAATATGGTGACATGCTACATTATCATCGTGTTCACCTATTAGACTTTGAGTCAGGTCCAAACTAATTCTGAAACTTGAGTTTTTAAATGGTTGTGGGGTACATATTGGGGCAACAATCAGTACTATATGTCTACTATCTGGTTAATCTCGGGTGTCTACTATGAGTTTCATGTTGGGTGCAAACAAACATTAAAGGAGCCATTATGTGTATTTTTTAACTAAAGCGATTATCTGCCTGCTATCATTGGTTTTGGGTCTATCCACAGTTTGCTACCATCACTCTGGATTTGTGCGTGCACTACTTACATAATCTCACTGTGTTTTATTCCTATGCATGCCAGTTATTGTACACAATGGAATTGATCTTGTAGAGCAAAAGAGACGAGCCTTGCGTGGCAATAAAATTTCATGCAGATGTCGCTCCATGGAGGGTGCAAAGGAAGCCCCCCTCCACCCATTTCGGATCGTAATCAAGAGGAAGACAACTGTTCTGAGGGGGATTCAGAAGGAGAAGACCACTCCTATTTACCCCATGAGGTCTTTGCTCTAACTTGGCATGCTGATGTTGGTAATATCATGCATATTGTGCCTTGCATTGCTTATTGTATACATCAAAGATGTCATCCGCTTAGTTTAGACATGCTTTGTGACAATGCCATCTGTTTAGTTTCTTTATTGTATATGTGAATCATGCAACGCCATCTTGTTTAGCCAGGCATCATATATGTGAATTTTGCAATGCCACCCTGGTTAGCTAGTCATCTTATATGTGAATTATATCATGCCATCATTTTTGTATTATGTGTTAAATTTGCCAACAATTTTAGTACATTCAATTACTCTTCCTGTGCATCCGCCATTCGGCACGGTCATGGAAAAATCTGGAGTGGAAACAAGGTCTTTATTGAAGACAATGCTATCTGACGAAGTGCATGTCTTGCTGGTTATAGATAGCTTCTCAGAGGAGGATTCAGAGACAGATGACCAGTCCTATTCCCCCCCCCCCCGAGGTGCATGCTCTAACTTGGCAGAGTTATGTTGCTCATATCATGCGTATGGTATCTTGCACTGCTATGTCATTTGCTTAGTTTAGACATTCTTTGTGTGATTGCCGCCTGTTTAGTGTCTAATTACCATATATGTGAATTATGCAATGCCATCTTGTTGCAAGACATTATATATGTGAATTATGCAATGTTATCTTGTTGCAAGGAATTATATATGTGAATTATGCAATGCCATGCTGTTTAGCCAAGCGTCATATATGTGAATTATATCATGCCGTCCTTTTTTGTATCTTTCATTGCTTTTGTCGACAATGTTTGTATATTCAACTGCTCTTCCTGTGCATCAACCATTTGAATTGGTGATGGAGAAATCTAGAGTGAAAACAAGGTCTCCAGAGCAGACAATGCTACTTGCTGAAGCAGATATCTTGCTGGTTACAGATTGCTCTTCAGAGGAGGATTCAGATGCAGATGACCACTCCTATTATCCCCTGAGGTGTATGCTCAAACTTGGCAGGGTTATATTACTCATATCATGCATATGTTGTATTGCAATGCTTAGTTTTTACATCATATACACAATATTGAATGCCTTCTCCTTAGTTGACACATCATATATGCAATTGCCCTCTGCTCACTTCCTTGGTATATAAATCATATATTTGACTTATATCATGCTATGATGTTTACATAGACAACATGTATCTGAATTATGGCATGCCAACCCATTTTCTAAAGACATAATATAGTTATATCATCTCATCCCGTTTACATAGTCATCATATTTTTAATTATGTCATTCTATCCGTGAATTATATCATGCCATCATGTTTCCATCGACGGCATGTTTGTGATTTATGGCATGCCAACCACTTTAATAGACACATCGTATAGTTATATCATGTCATCATGTTTACATAGTCATCATATTTTGAAGTATGTCATTTTATCCTATTTAGTTAGCCATCATACATGTGAAATTGTGTCAAGCTATCATGTTTAATTATCCATCATATATGTGAAATTATGTCCTGCTATTCTGTTTGGTTAGACAACATAAATGTGAATTATTTCATGCCCTGTTTTCTTCCCTACTATCCATTGCACCTGTCTATCTTACAATGTTTGTACATTCAATTACTTTTCTTGTTTATCAGCCATTTCAATTGGAGGGGGTGATGGCAGTATCTATGGGAGTAAAAAACATGGTCTTCAGAAAAGATCGTGCTACTTATCGATGCAGATAAAACCACGGCTGTACTTGCCCAAGAACCAGCCCCACCACACATAACCCAGACTCACGTAGATTGTACCCCTACCCAGTTGGACAGAGAACCAGCTACACCCCTTCTAACTCCAACCCCAGCAAATAGTAACCCAGTTCGCATTGACCCAGCACCGTCTCCACCACAGAGCACCCAAACACGAGTAGTAGGTAAGGCGACTGCATTTCCCAAAGCACGAGGACCACCACTCCGAACCCCAAGTCAACACTTAAACCAGAAGAAGAATTGTTCTAAAGGTCAGGTTCCATAGCTGTGGTTCATACTACTTTGCTCTTGCATCACTGTATTTACTCATACCAACTAATTTCAAATTTGAAGGATGCAATTGAAACTCCAATGGCACAACATGTATGTTTTAAACCTATTTCTTTAACGTGTGTGCTGTTGTAACTTGCTCTATGTTGATTACAGTTTCAATTGAATAAACAGTTATGTTCTCATGCCATGCACATTACAAGTGTTGTTATTGTTGTGTAGTTTCCCACACTTATATTCTATCTATGCTGCTTTGTCTTAAATAGATATGATTCGAACTGTATCTATCTTGATTTGGCAACATAAACTAGAATGATATAGACCATACAGTGACCATACTACATAGATATATGTTTGTTTCATGCTGTTATCATGTCCACCTTACTACTGAACTGGTTTACCAAAATGAGTTTCATATACTACATTGTAAACCTGTGATGTGTTTGTTTGTTTCTCTTTTAGAATGCGGATAAAATATTGGAGAAGAGTACCCCGTTATGCAATAGTAAAGGAAGTAATGCAGACAAGGTTCAATATAGTGAGACATCCCTGTTGGTCTCTAAGAAAGCTGATAAAAACTATATTGAAGACACTGAGACAACCCCAAAGTCCTGTCTTGATGTAGTGTTCGAGTTACTCGCTACTACTGCTGGCACCAGCTTTTCAAACTCGTTGCCTGAATCAGTTCGTCTTCTCGAGTCTCAACTTCAAGTTGAAAGACATCGATCAGATGTTATGCGACAGGAAGCCAAAGGACTGAGGATGTTCCTGTAGAATTCCGATGCATACTTTCTAGTGCAACAGCAAGTGCTGGAAGGTTTAAGCACCAAACAATAGAAAGTTAATAAGCTTGCTAAGCATCTTGCCAGCATTATGGGTACCCAGGATATTGTTTATTAATCTCTTTTGAAGTGGTTTCAGTTCTGGATTTGTTTTGCTGTGGCATTTATATGCTGTTGTGTTCCCTATATTTGCACTGGTAGTGAACTTTGATGCCCAGTGGATGTAATATGTGTAATAGCCGTGATAGCCTAGCGTAAGTTGCTTGCTTATTTACTTCCTTATTGTCATGTTTATTTCTTTGCTTGTAGTCAGTATAGGTCTTTTTCCACGGTTTGCTAGTGGCACAATAACCTATTTTTTAAAACTAGGCCACAATAACCATGGGCTACATATTTACTGTAGTTACCATTTCCCTCCTACGGGCCGTAGAAACAATGGGCCTTCTACGAGTCATAGAACAATGGGCCTTATACGGGTCGTAGACACAATGGGCCTTCTATGGGCCGTATCATCAATGGGCCTTCTACGGGCCGTATGATCGGTTGGCCAAACATGGGCCAATAACAGACAGCATTATGGCCGTAAACGGGCTAGAGTTGGAATCGTCCATTCATGGGCCTACCATAACAGGCCGTTGTTAATCGGCCGTATTTGATGAAGCTATGAAAATGGCCCAATGTATTAACGGGCCACAAACGGGCCGATTGTAACCACGGGCTGAATTTGTCCCACAAGCAGAAAATGACAGTAACGGGCCGTAAGTAAACGAATGCTAGAAATGAGCCCAAGAACAAATGGGCCCTAAGAAGGCTGAAAGATAACATGGGCTGGAAATGGCCCAATGGAATAACGGGCCGTTAATGGGTATAAAGTGATACACTATTCATTACGGGCCAGTTTCACCACGGGCCGTTAATGGGTATAAAGTGATACACTGTTCATTACGAGCCAGTTTCACCACGGGCCATTAATGGGTATAAAGTGATACACTATTCATTATGGGCCAATTTCATCAAGGGCCATTAATGGGTATAAAGTGATACACTGTTCATTACGGGCCAGTTTCACCACGGGTCGTTAATGGGCCAAGAGTTACAAAGGGCCTCATACGGGCTGAAAAACGTCATGGGTCGTACATGTGCTAGAAGTTAAAACGGGCTGGAATCATATTGGACGGCCCAGATGACGCTACTGGGCCTAATTCGGATAGGTCGTAACAGGCCCTGGGTTAGCGGGCTATAAATGGGCTATATGCGAACAGGCCGTTAACAGGCTTTCCATGGGCCGGCCCGCCACCTTTTGACCAAGTCAAACGGGCCAACCTTTTCACAGGAATGGGCCTCTATTGGGCCGTGCCACGTGTCGACGTATCATAGGCACCTTCTGTCCAATGAATGGATGACATCTGTCCCGACGGTGAGCCGACACGTGTTTCCTCTAGCCAATGATGATTTTACTTGTGGAAAATCCCCATTGGTCGGGGCTATTAACGGGTTATCAGATCCAAAACCGGACCCGATAGCTTAACAGCGTTCCGTTATGGTGGATGCCACGTGTCGGTCACCCTTGACAAAAGCACTTCTGTGACGCGCGATTTATCATCATGGAAGTGGACACTTCCGTGATGATAATTTTGGTAATGTCATGGAACACTTCTACGACAACACAGGTATGACTTTCTTGATTCTTTCATCAAATCGTCATGGATGTACATGCATGACAAAAAACATGACCTACTGTGACAAACACGTATCATCACGGAAGTGTATTTTTTTGTAGTGAGGTGGAATCCGTTGACGATTGGGTCGAGGACCACAGCTGCCGAACCTCCATGACGGATACTGGTCGGGTGCTCCTTTCGATCGAAGGTGATCGGGCAAGCCGACCATGGGTTAAATTTTTGTAGGATCAAAAGTATGTCTAGAGGGGGGGTGATTAGACTACTTGACCAAATAAAAACTTAGCCTTTTCCCTATTTTAATTCTTTGCAGGTTTTGGGAACTTAGCACAAGTCAAGATTTCAACCTACACATGCAATTCTAGAGTATAGCAGCGGAAAGTAACACAATTGCATATGAAGGTAAAGGGGAGGAGTTTGAGGAGGCAAACGCAATTTGTAGACATGGAGATTTTTGAGCCGTGGTTCCGATAGGTGGTGCTATCATACATCCACGTTGATGGAGACTTCAACCCAGGAATGGTAACGGTTGCGCGAGTCCACGGAGGCCTCCACCCTGTAAGGGTCCATGAAGAAGCAACCTTGTCTATCCCACCATGGCCGTCGCCCACGAAGGACTTGCCTCACTAGGGGTAGATCTTCACGAAGTTGGCGATCTCCTTGCCCGTACAAACTCCTTGGTTCAACTCCACAATCTTGTCGGAGGCTCCCAATTGACACCTAGCCAATCTAGGAGACACCACTCTCCAAGAAGAAACAAATGGTGTGTTGATGATGAACTCCTTGCTCTTGTGCTTCAAATGATAGTCTCCTCGACACTCAACTCTATCTCATAGGATTTGGATTTGGTGGAAAGAAGGTTTGAGTGGAAAGCAACATGGGGAAGGCTAGAGATCAAGATTCATATGGTAGGATTGGAATATCTTGACCTCAACACAAGTGTAGGTGGTTCTCTCTCAGAAAATGTAACTTGGAAGTGTAGGCATGTTCTAATGGCTGTCTCCACGAATGAAGAGAAGGTGGAGGGGTTGACGGTGTCCTGGACTAGGGGGTACTCACCACGTCGTCTCCCGATCAGGTGGATTGGACCGAGGCTCCCCATGGCCGTATACTCATGGGCCAGTCCGGACAGTTGCCGCATACAAGGAAGATTCTATAAGACTTGGCGATCAAGACAAGGAATCCTCCCCCACCGGCGTATTCGGCTAGGACTCTTGTTATCCTAGGCCTCTGGTGCATTATATAAACCAGGGCCAGGCTAGTTGATAGATATACAACAACAACCATTACAACAATCATACCATAGGCTAGCTTCTAGGGTTTAGCCTCCTTGATCTCGTGGTAGATCCACTCTTGTAAACATCCACAATATCAATATCAATCAAGCAGGACGTAGGGTTTTACCTCCATCAAGAGGGCCCGAACCTGGGTAAAACATCGTGTCCCTTGTCTCCTGTTACCATTGATCCTAAGACGCACTGCTTGGGACCCCCTACCCGAGATCCGCCGGTTTTGACACCGACATTGGTGCTTTCATTGAGAGTTCCCCTGTGTGATCGGCGAAAGGATCAATGGCTCGACTGCAGGTCAACTGCGACGTCGGCTTCTTCGACGCTAGCTCGACTGGTCACCTTGGCTTGACCGAGGACTGCGGCCTGCCTCCGATCGTCATGTTCGGATGAAGGCCTTCATCAACACCAACTCCGATCTCTATCAAGATCATGGAGGAGTCATCCATGGAGCTCGGGGGCTCAACGTCAACATTGCCCTCAGCGACCGAGTTTTTTTTGGACAGCAAACTGCCGCCACCGCCTCCTCGAGTGTCGCTTAAACGATTACTTCGGTGGAATTATGCAGAATTAAGTCTACAACAACCCTGCAAAAATTTCGTCGAGTTCCGATAGAGGAATCTCCGGCAATCTCCGATATACCGGAGCCCTGTTGAATCTGGACAAGAATCCGGACGAGTTTGGGGCGTGGTATCCAGCATCTAGCTCGGATGTCCTTTGGAGGATCCAACCGTTGATTTACTGCGGAATTCCCATATCTACCACCTGCCAAAAATTCAGCTCGATCCGACCGTCCAAACTCCGGGAAACTTCCGATTAGTGCATCACTTTTTGGATCTGTTTTCTGCGCGAGAACGAATCCGACCCGAATTCATCTTCTTTATGAACGGGATCTTGGACATCCTTTTTGAAGGAAGTTTTCATATGGGGTGTTGTGTTTTATTCTCAAACACATCCCAGTAGTATTAAAAGTATTTTTGCAATACGAACTTCACCGTCGCGCCGGTGTCAAACTAGCCCGACAACATTACTCCACGGCGGCCGACCTGTGTCAGACACGTCGTCGCTTTGTTGAGCCGAGCTCAATTTCTTTGGAACATCATCTCGGCCAGCCGAACAATAGTTCGGCATTGCGAAGGATAAATCGTCACCAACATCGCCGCCCCACGAATTACAAGGAGCAGGCACACCTGCATCGCCACGCGGTCGCTTCATCAAGCCGGACACTTCGGCGTCATGACCTGCATCGGCAGGGCCGCACTATTGCTTCTTCAAACTGGTGTCCATCACGCCGACCTACTTCGACATCTCGGCTGGACCGGGGGCTTCGCCATCTCTTCATCAACCTACTCCGGACACTTCGGTGTCACTAGCCGAGCAGACAATGGGTGCGCGGACCGAGTCCCAATTTTGGGAATCACCTTCCTTCGGATTGCTACAACAAATAAACCAGATGCTATTAATCCTAGTATTTCTTTTTTGTTTGGGTTAATTTTTCCCAGGGAATTATTACTCTGGTTTTTCCATCATATGTACACAGGTCTATCAAATGGTGGCCGCATTATCGACGGTCGCATGATGGTTCGGTCAGTTCCTGTACATAGTCCGGCAAACGCCGCATCCGGAACTCGTACCAACCTGTGAATCCAGGCTTTACCACGCCTTTATTGCATTACGCCGACGACCTGCATCGACATCGACTTCGGCGCCAGGCCATATTTCTTTTATTACTCACTTTGCATAAATTATTTATTATGCAACGATTTTTTTTACTATTGTCTCTGGTTTGCACTATTTTTTGTGCACGGGAAAATGATCCAGCCGGACTATATCCTTTGACGTCACCTCGGTTGGACGGGGGGCTTCGTCAACACTTCATTACGCCATGCCAGGGACTTCGGCATCACTCTGCCGTCCTGCATTGACCATGCTATGTCACCACTTCACAGTGCCGAGCTTTTTGCTCCGCCACCTCAGGACCGGCTTGGGGGATGGAACCTTGTCCCGCATCAAGCTCGGACCGCATCGTCAACACCGAACACATTAACCAGCTAAGTTGCCTTCATGCTCAAAGTTTTAAAATTTCTAACTTGTGTTCGGTTCGACCAAGCATTATACTTTCTCGGGAAAAAGTTGCTTATCTTCCTTGTCGAAACTTTGTTTGCACACACTTGACGCGCTACCCGCGCTCATTATACCTGGGGGCTTCTTTAACAGAAGCTTATTAATTTGGGCTTTATGCCCAACACATGTGTCACACTTCCGCATGTACCTTTTATTCACCATTATATGCATCGATATGACTTAAGTTTTGGCCAAGCTGGGTTGCCTGGCTCCTGTGCTTACCCCTACGTTCCCGATTGTTCGGCTAGGTGGTAAAGGGAGCACCTCTGCGATTGTTACTGCCGGGTCAGCCGGATGTGTACCTCAGACTGGGTGAAGCCGAAAGCTAGCGTTCTTAAGGGAATACTCGGTCGGTGAACTAAAAGATGATTTCTTACCTATTTATTTACCTACCCCCAGATGTTTTTCTGCTCTTTTCGCAGTCCGGACATGCACTTTAGGGCATGCCTCCCAGGGAAAGGAACCCCTAACGGAACTATTCTCCCTGGAAGATGTTTCTTACTAACCATGTAATATAACATAACTAGTTGGGCACTTGTCTGATAAAGCACTAATGACCCCTACGCCTGGTCTCCACGCATGCCCCGGTTTTTATAACCGCGAGGGTATTCGGACACACTCCGGACTATTGGGTCCAGAGGTTGAAGCGAAAAGGTCCGCTACGACAAACGATCTACAATCCGGCTAGAAGGCATTCTACATGTCACCTTACATTATCAACTTTTACCCAAGTCACTTGGGGGCTCTTAAATTTATATGAGCCGTTTTATGATAAGTGTTTTTCTTCTTAGTCGTTGCAAAGTTTTTATTATTATTTATCACTCCTTCGACACAAGTGTGCGGTCACTAGCCGGGGAGCCTAATTTCTCTCTCAAAGAAGCCGTAGGCTGACCCGCTTGAAGTTTTGAGATAGGATGTGTCATGTTAAAGCACGACAGAAGCACCTTTTTTTCTAAAGTCCAATTTTCGGATTGGCACCGAACACTTGATCTAGTTCGGACATTAACCTTTTGAATAAGTTTTTTGGCTTTTCGAGCCCATGGCACTTTTAAACTATCTGTGTGTTTTCAGCACAAGTCTCGCAGTGCAACGCCGGACACCTTTTGAGATTCGGCAAAAACATTCTCGAATATTGCTATATATGCATCAGTTTCAAATTGTGTCCTCGGTCAATAGTTGGGTTGCCCGGCTCCCGCGCTTGCCTCCTACGTTCCGCTTTGTTCGGCTAGGTGCGCAAAGGGAGAACCACTGCGATTGTGCTTCCAGCTCGCATGGTCAAGCACCTCAGTGGAGAAAGCCGAAAACTGACTGTCACAATAGGTGTAAACTGGTCAGCGATCCGATGACTATATTAAACAACGGGCCATTTATAACAATGGCCGAAGTGTTTACGGCTTGACCTCGACTGTCGCCGAACACTACCGGGGGCTATTAACTGGCCTCCCAAACTAAATCCTCGATATTTTGCTCTTACATTGGAGCTGAGGTTTCATGATCATGCTTAGCATGACAACCCAAAGAAAGGAACCGATAGCGGGACTATTTTCTTTGGAAGACATTTCTTCTATTAAACAGTAATATAACATGTCTCTCCGCATACCTTTGTTTATAAAACCGTATGGCCAGATTGCCTTGTTTGTTGTAAATCTTTGCCCTCATAAAGGCTTTATAAAGTAAGACAAACACTCCTCGGCTATTGGCCGAGGAGGTGGAAGCCAATGGTCGGTCAATAAAGTTTTGTACAAATGCGGATCCGAGCATTAATGACGTAAAGTACTTGGATACATAGAGTCATTACACATAATTTGTGATTTTACTATGGATATCGATCCTTAATTCGGCCTCCCGTGCCCGCATTAAGGCTCGGGGGCTATTGGGCTTCGGGCTTATTATTTATACAAATATTAAAGGGGCACATCGATCCCCTGATCTGGTATTGCCACCCGACCAGTGTCTCGGGGGCTACTGCATTGCCTGTTCTATGCAGAAAATTTTAAGTGCAATACAGTTTCCGAGGAGATTTTGATCCTCAGGTTGGTCGGCCGCACCCAACCTGAGTCTCGAGGACTGAGCATGCCGCTTTTTGTGTCTCGAAGTATTCTTCCGAGCTAGGACTTGATCCTCAGACCGATTTTGCAAATCAACCTGAGTCTCAGCGGCTATGGGGATCAGCGGTCTTATGTCATCCTTCATCTGCATCTCGGGTTTTAGACCGATACCCACCTTGAGGGCTACTGGCACCAATCAAAAATATTGACAAAAATCGGCCCACATTCGGGGTGGTGCACCACCTCAGAAGCAGTCCGGCGTAAAGCTCGGGCGCTAGTGGCTGGCTCCATAGAGGGCACTTCCGGCATTAAGCTCGGCTAAACTCCTTCAAACTTCTTTGAACCAAGGTGATTTACGACACCTCGGATACAGTCCGACGTTGGAGCTCGGATACATAGTCCGGCGTTGGAGCTCGGATACCGTCCGGCGTTGGAGCTCGGATACATAGTCCGGCGTTAGAGCTAGGAAGCAGTCCGGCATTGGTGCTCGGCTGCAAAAGATACCTCGAATGCAGTCCGGCGTTGGAGCTCGGACGCAAGAGGACGTTGCCGCCCGGGAACAACTTCAAACCCGAGGTGTGGCATAAAAATATCAAGGCATTGATAAAGGCCGGAAACTTAAAGGGGCTCCTCGGATACCCGATGTGTAAACTCGTCGAATGCATTTCGACGATCCTCAAGATCGAAGATGAGAAGATTTGTTGAACCAGTTTTCAAGACCGACGACCGAAGACGAAGAACAGTTCGGAAGAATCGAGGAGCGTCCCTAACTTGAAGACCGGTTCAGGGGGCTACTGACGGTGTCCTGGACTAGGGGGTACTCACCACGTCATCTCTCGATCAGGTGGATTGGGCCGAGGATCCCCATGGCCATATACTCATGGGCCAGTCCGGACAGTTGCCGCATACAAGGAAGATTCTATAAGACTTGGCGATCAAGACAAGGACTCCTCCCCCACCGGCGTATTCGGCTAGGACTCTTGTTATCCTAGGCCTCTGGTGCATTATATAAACCAGGGCCAGGCTAGTCGATAGATATACAACAACAACCATTACAACAATCATACCATAGGCTAGCTTCTAGGGTTTAGCCTCCTTGATCTCGTGGTAGATCCACTCTTGTAAACATCCACAATATCAATATCAATCAAGCAGGACGTAGGGTTTTACCTCCATCAAGAGGGCCCGAACCTGATTAAAACATCGTGTACCTTGTCTGCTGTTACCATTGATCCTAAGACGCACTGCTTGGGGACCCCTTCCTAAGATCCGCCGGTTTTGACACCGTCAGGGGTATATATAGAGTCCACACAAAATCTAACCATTACACACAACTTACCAATCTCGATGGGACCGAATTGAGAAACTCGGTCAGACCGATTCAGTAAATCTAGTGACCGTTAGGAATTTCGATGGAACCGACATGCAACTCGGTAGGACCGATATGGTTAGAGTTAGGGCATAACGTAATCTCGGTGAGACCGATTACACAAACTTGGTGAGACCAATTTTGGTAATAAGCTAACCAGAGAGTTGGTCTGGTAAACTCGGTGGGACCGATTCGCTCATCTCGGTGGGACCGAAACATTATGAAAGGGAAACAGAGAGTTTACATTGCAATCTCGGTGGGACCGATCGCTCATCTCGGTGGGGCCGAAACGTTACAAAGGGAAACAGAGAGATTAGAATCCCATCTCGGTGAGACCGAGATCCCTATCGGTGAGACCGATTTGCCTAGGGTTTGTGGTAGTGGCTATGACATCTGAACTCGGTGGCGCCGGATAGAAAGAATCGGTGGGGCCGAGTTTGACTTTTGGTTTAGGTCATATGTGGATGTGAGAAAGTAGTTGAGGGCTTTTGAGCATATCACTAAGCACTTTGAAGCAAGAACCTCATTAAGAAACACCTCATCCCTCCTTGATAGTATTGGCTTTTCCTATAGACTCAATGTGAACTTCGATCACTAAAATATAAAATGTAGAGTCTTGAGCTTTGAGCTTGAGCCAATCCTTTTGTCCTTAGCATTTTCAGGGGTCCACTTTTCTCATTCATGCCATGCCAATCATTGAGCTTTCCTGAAATATTTATCTTGGAATAGCATTAGCTCAATGAGCTATATGTTGTTAGGAATTACCAAAACCACCTAGGGATAGTTGCACTTTCAATTTTGGGGCGACCGGCTCTATGGTGTAGACGTTCCTTAATGCGCGCTTGCGCTCCCGTTTGGGGATGTGGGTGGCATAGATCATATTCACCGTTTCGACTTCGGGGAGAAATTTCTTCTGCCCCCTGTGTTCGGTGGGCGAGGCTCTTCTTTGTCGTCCTCGCTGGGCGTCCTTTTCCCCTTGTGTTCGGCGTTGAGATTGCCAGCATGTTTAAAGACCCAACAATTTATGTTGGTGTGATTGGCAGGTTTATCGGGGGTGCCATGAATCTGGCAAGGTCGATCAAGTGTTCTGTCCAAACTGGATGGACCATCTTTATTTCATTTGAATGGCTTCTTTCGCTGACCAGATATGGAGCCGCTGAATCCGGCTTTGACCCCCGTGTCATTGGTATTCTTTCGACGCTTGTGCTTGCCATTGCCGTCCCTGGCTTCAGAGGTGCCTGGGTCGCTGGTGCTATTTCTTCTATGAGCGAGCCAGCTATCTTCCCCCGCGGAAAAGCGGGTCATAAGTGCGGTGAGGTGTAGCGGCCAGACCTCAAACAGTCTGATCTCTGTGCATCAGTGTCATCCCTGGATTGGTAATGCTGACACGCACAATACTTGAAGGATTTATAACAGAGTAGCGATCACACACTTATTACATCGTATGTCTCAAAAGAGATCTTATTACAATAATATGGCTTAAGGCCATCTAATAACGATAACAACGGAAGGCTTGGAAGATAAAGTCAGTCCATCAACTCTAGCGGCATCACTAAGTGAAATACCACGACCTAGGGCACCTTACTCGTCATCTGAAAAGTCTGCGACATGAACATTGCAGCCCGAAACGGGTCAGCACATGGAATATGCTGGCAATGTAACACATAGAGTAATGAACAGAATAATTGCTATCACTACATGCAATATGGCTGGTGGAGAGCTCTATGGTTATAGTTTTGCATAAAGCCAATTTTTCCCTACACCAAAGGAATACATTTTATTTAACTATCATGGTGGTTGTTAAACATTGAGAAGGTTCACCCAACTCAATCCCAATTAAGCATCATCATTAAACCCAAACAAATTATATTAAGTAACATGTTGAGATCCATATGATAATCCAAGAACCAGATACTCAAGATGTCCATAACCGGGGACACGACTAACCATGATAAGTTTGTACACTCTGCAGAGGTTTGCGCACTTTTCCCCACAAGAATCGATCTCCTCCATTGAATTTCTCACACTACATGGTGTTTGAGAAATGGATGACCGAGACACAGTCTTTCAGAAGCGTTAGCACCTTACGATGGGTAGACAGTACCACCTACATCCCCTACATCTGCTAGTCTACCACTGTAAGAGGTCACACAACTTACTCAACTATGCTAGAGCCCATAATAGCTTGTGGCTGCACACGAAAGTTTCTAGCATGAATAATCTTATGATCCCTTTGAGCCTAGGTGGCGGTCCATAGGATAATCGCACGGTAAACCCCGGGATATCCAAAAATACAGGCAACACTGGGTTCCCCAAGTGCCTCAATCCACCCAGATGTGTATTAAAGTTGCCACCTTAAATTAACCATTAATTAATAATACTCACATCTGTCATGGATACACTCACCCAATCCACGTCTACTAGCATAGCATAGCAATATAAGCAGTACATAGAAGTAACTCCCAAAGGTTTGATATAAACAGGTAAATAGGTACTACCTCATCTACTTCCCAAGCCCACATATTAATCATATCCTAATCATGCAATGTTTGATGGATTGATCTAATGCAATAAAACTGGGTAGTAAAGAGGTATGATCGAAGTGTTACTTGCCTTGCTAATGATCCGTGAAACCTAGAGACTCGTAGTAGCACGCTTCTCACTCCGGGTATTCTATCACAAACAAACAAGCATACAATAAGCAAACAGCTAGAAGCACGAGTAAAACTCGAATAAGAGCTCTAACCAGAAAGTTCAACTTAAGAACTCCGGTTTGCAAAAAGAATCAAAACAAACGAAGCAACGAAACTCAAACTGCAAAAGAAACAAGATCCGATTACTAATCTAGACTTAAGTCAAATTTTACAGTACCAAAATCTTGTTCAAGTTGGTTAAACAGAAAGAGGGCTTCGAGAGGAAACTCTAGGCGCTTGAATCGCCTGATTCCGATAGATGAGCCAAAAGATAAACTAAAACTAAGATTCAGGCTGAAATCGCGATTGAAAATAATCGCGGAAAAACCCTGGAAAAAGAAAACTGACGAACAGGCTAACGAACGAACGTTCGCTGTCCGCGGCTAAACGGTGAAAACCATTTGTTAAAAGGAACGAACGAACGGGCGTTCGCTAAATAACTAAACCGAAAAAACCGATCTATTAAAAAACCTAGGGTTTTCTAAAAAAATGAATGGTTTTTCGATGAAAGCCTGCGGCTACCTTGGGTTTCGGGACGGTGGCGGCGGCGGTACTCTCTCAAGGGCGGCGGCGGCTCTGGCGAAGGCGCGGCGGCGGTGGCGGGTCGGTGGTGCGGCGCGGGGAGGTTGCGGCGGCGGCTGGGGGGTCTGCCGGCTAGGGTTTGGGGCACGGGTGGCGGCGGGCTGAGGTGGGCTGGGGGGTCTGGGTCGGGCGGCTTTTAAAGCCTGGGCGACAGGGAGTCTGGGTCACCCACGGACCGTTAAGTCGGTTTCATTTTTTTAAATAATTCCGCGAACAGAAAAACGAATAAAAGAAATACTAAATGGACTCCAAAAATCCTGAAATAAATTTTCTCCATCCTCTAAAAATAAGACGGACCGAGTGAACATTTATTTGGGCCTCTAATGCAATTTTAAAAAACACATTTTTTTCCTAATTCAAATAAAATAGCAATAAAACTCCGAATAAAATCCTTATTTGATTTTAATATTAAATCTCCAACATTTCTTTATTTTGGGAAAGTCATTTTATCCCCTCTCATATATTTTTATAATTGAAATATTCGAAGAGAAAATGATTAAAATCAAACGATCCTCTTTTCAAAATGTGAGAAAACTCAAATATGAAAATAACAAAATGCCCAACTCTCTCCGCGGGTCCTTGAGTTGCGTAGAATCTTTAGGATCAAGCCAAAATGCAACAAAATATGATATGCAATGATGATCTAATGTATAACATGCCAAATTGAAAATTTGGGATGTTACAAACCTACCCCCCTTAAGATGAATCTCGCCCTCGAGATTCAGGTTGGCTAGAAAATAGGTAAGGGTGGTCCTTCCGTAGGTCTTCCTCTCGTTCCTAGGTTGCTTCGTCTTCGGTATGGTGGCTCCACTGAACTTTGCAGAATTTGATAACCTTGCTGCATGTGACTCGGCTGGCAAACTCGAGAATCTTCACTGGTTTCTCCTCGTAGGTCAAATCGCTATCCAACTGAATCGCTTCAGTGGCACTATATATCTTAGAGGGATATCGGCCATCTCCGCGTGGCACTTCTTTAGCTGGGAAACGTGGAACACGTCGTGAACTCCTGACAATCCTTTATGCAGCTTATACGCTGTCTCCGATTTCGTAAACTGTCTCCCTCCATTTAGAATCTGCATAGCTCTTTTGCCTGGACTGGGCTACTTTGAGTCTATCATGGATCAACTTAATCTTCTATTCACACTCTTTAATCAAATCTGGTCCAAACAACTGACGGTCTCCAACTTCATCGCACAGCAATGGGTCCTGCACCTCCTTCCGTACAAGGCTTCGAAAGGGTCCATCTTCAAACTAGCTTGGTAGCTGTTGTTGTATGAGAACTCTGCATATGGCAAATTATCATCCCAACTAGACCCATATTCTAGCGCACAAGCTCTGAACATGTCCTCCAGAATTTGATTTACTCTCTCAGTCTGTCCTTCTGTCTGCGGGTGGAAGGCTGTGCTGAACTCTAGCCTGGTACCCAAAGTTTCATGCAACTGATTCCAGAACTTTGAGGTAAACTGGGTTCGTCTATCTGATACAATGGTCCTCGGAACTCCATGCAGACATACGATCCTGGTCATATAAATCTTTGCCAACTTCGCACTGGTGTAAGTGGTCTTCACTGGGATGAAATGAGCTACCTTCGTCAATCGATAGACTACAACCCATATTGAGTCATAGCCTGAACGAGTCCTGGGAAATCCCGTGATAAAATCCATGCCTAGATTATCCCACTTCCATTCGGGTATCGGCAACAGCTGCAACAATCCTGCTGGCTTCTGATGCTCTGCCTTCACTCTCTGACAAACATCACAAATTGCTACGTACTCAGCAATATCTTTCTTCATTCCGGTCCACCAGAAACTGTCCTTCAAATCCAAATACATCTTGGTGGTTCCTGGGTGAATCGAGTATGGCGAATCATGGGTTTCTTGCAAAATTAGCTTCTTGATCTCCGAATCATTGGGCACATAAACGCGGTCCTCAAACCATAGGGTATCGTGTTCGTCCTCACGAAATCCCTTAGCTTTTCCTTTGCTCATTCTCTCCTTTATCTTGGCAATCTCCTTGTCCGTCTTTTGAGCTTCTCTGATCTTAGTCATCAAAGTAGACTAAACTTCCAATGCTGCTACATAGCCTCTCGAACTATCTCCAAACATAGCTCATGAAGATCCTCTGCTAACTCCTTGGGTAACTCTCCGGTTATGAGTGTATTGACATGGCTCTTGCGACTCAACGCATCAGCTATGATGTTAGCCTTCCCGGGGTGATAATGCAGCTTCATATCGTAATCTTTGATGAGTTCCAACCATCTCCTTTGCCTGAGATTCAGCTCCTTCTGCGTGAAGATATACTTTAAACTCTTATGATCCGTGTACACATCACAGTGATTTCTGATGAGAAAATGTCTCCACGTCTTCAAGGCATGCACTACGGCTGCTAACTCCAAATCGTGTGTAGAATAATTTAGCTCATGTGGTTTAAGCTGTCGTGAGGCATATGAGACAACTCTTCCGTCCTACATAAGCACTGCTCCAAGTCCTCGACGAGAAGCATCACAATACACCTGATAATCCTTCCATTGATCTAGAAGAATCAACACTAGAGCTATAACCAAGCACTTATTTAACTCCTGAAAATTGGCCTCACATTCTTTAGTCCAATTGAACTTGGTATCTTTCCTCAACAACTCCGTCATGGGCTTTGCAATCTTGGAGAAATTCTCAATGAATCTCCTGTAGTATCCTGCGAGTGCAAGAAAACTCCGGATTTCTCCAACTGTCGTGGGTGCTTCCCAATTTGTCACAGTGACAACCTAGGTGGGGTCTACTGCTATTCCTTCTCCGTATATAACATGTCCGAGGAATCCAACTTCCTTCAACCAAAACTCACACTTGTTGAACTTGGCATATAGCTGATGTTCTCTGAGCTTCCCAAGTACCAAACGCAAATGTTCCTTATGTTCTTCTTCATTCTTCGAGTAGACTAATATGTCATCAATGAACACCACAACGAACTTGACCAAAAACTCCATAAACACCTTGTTCATCATATTCATGAAATAGGCAGGTGCGTTAGTCAGACCAAATGACATAACGGTATACTCATATAGCCCGTACCCTGTGGTAAAAGTTGTCTTAGGAAACGGGCTAGGTGATCAACAGGTGGTGGTGGTGGAGGGTTGTTGTTGTTGTTCCCCTGGTTCTGATTCTGAACTAGTAGCCGCATCAGGGTATTCTATTGCTGGATCAACTGGGTGAGCTCCGGTGGAAAAGCAAATCCATTGTCGCATCTCGGAGGCATCTGATAGGTTTAGAAAAGATGAGAAAACAGAATAGAATGAGGTCTAGAGGGAAAACACTACCCATATGCTTATGAGACAAACACAAACAATTTCATTTCAATCAATTCAAACAAGGGCATACAATTAGTCTAACTATCGTTACAAAAGTGCTTGGACTATACTATATACATGGGGGAATACTACTACTGATATGGTGGTCGACTAGAAAACTTGATCGGTGGAAGACTCCATGTATCTGCTCCAGCTTTATCAACATAGTCATCATTGCTATTGTCAGGGTCCGAGTTGGTGTCGTTGATGATGATGTAGTTCTCCGTACAAGTGGAATCGTCGTCTTCTCCTCCTGGCGCGGGGTCTGCCATGAACACTCCTAGCTTCCTTGTCAGATCGTCATTCTTCTTCATGAGCATCGTCATTTCCTCCTCGTATCCAACGCGTGTAGACTTGAGTTCTTCTTCCAGCTCCGTGATCCTGGTCATTGCCTTCTTCAGATCTATCATGCCTGCGCACATCTGGTTCTCTTGGCGACGAATGTGTTGGTTTAACTCCTGGATGAATACTGCAATGGATCTATCCTTCCGGGTGCTGATCATCTCCCATTGTTCATCTCGGCACCCACAAATATGGTAGATAGTATCCTTGAGGTCCTTGTGGTAAACTTCTCCAATGCGTCCCATGGAAATGTGGGCTGCCATGCTCTTTCCTAGGCTCCAGGTTGGTGCATCAAAGGAAAACTCTATGGGCTCAGTGACTGGCATGAACGTCCTTCCTGGAATTTGAACTTGTATCATCCAACGCTCCTCTTTTGGCATAGTGGTGATGTAGGTCCCGGTGAAGCTTGGTATTCCTATGCTCAGGTACTTAGTGACTTCCTTCAAGTGTCATCCAAAAGGTGTATCTTCATCCGATTGCGCAAACTTGTTCCTTGCATCCGCCATCCTATAGAGTAGAAAAGGGAGATGAGTCAAAAATGAGAAGAGAGTAGTGATCTAGGGCTTTAGCTTAGTGGTCGTGTCCTACAGTCAGCGTGTGCTCTGATACCATCTTGTAGCGACCAGATCTGAAATAGTCTGATCTCTGTGCATCAGTGTCATCCTTGGATTGGTAATGCTGACACGCACAGTACTTGAAGGATTTATAACAGAGTAGCAATCACACACTTATTACATCGAATGTCTTAAAAGAGATCTTATTACAATAATATGGCTTAAGGCCATCTAATAACGATATCAGCGGAAGGCTTGGAAGATAAAGTGAGTCCATCAACTCCAACGGCATCACTGAGTGAAAGACCACGACCTAAGGCACCTTACTCGTCGTCTAAAAAGTCCGCAACATGAACGTTGCAGCCCAAAACGTGTCAGCACATGGAATATGCTGGCAATGTAACACATAGAGTAAAGAACAGAATAATTGCTATCACTACATGCAATATGGCTGGTGGAAAGCTCTATGATTACAGTTTTGCATAAAGCCAATTTTTCCCTACAACAAAGGAAAAATTTTTATTTAACTATCATGGTGGTTGTTAAACGTTGAGAGGGTTCATCCAACTCAATCCCAATTAAGCATCATCATTAAACCCAGACAAATTATATTAAGTAACATGTTGAGATCCATATGATAATCCAAGAACCAGATACTCAAGATGTCCATAATCGGGGACACAGCTAACCATGATTAGTTTGTACACTCTGCAGAGGTTTGCGCACTTTTCCCCATAAGACTCGATCTCCTCCGTTGAATTTCTCGCACTACATGGTGTTTGAGAAACGGATGACCGAGACACAGTCTTTCAGAAGCGTTAGCACCTTACGATGGGTAGACAGTACCACCTACATCCCCTACATCTGCTAGGCTACCACTTTAAGAGGTCGCACAACTTACTCAACTATGCTAGAGCCCATAATAGCTTATGGCTGCACACGAAAGTTTCTAGCCTGAATAATCTTATGATCCCTTTGAGCCTGGGTGGCGGTCCATAGGATAATCACATGGTAAACCCCGGGATATCGAAAAATACAGGCAACACTGGGTTCCCCAAGTGCCTCGATCCACCCAGATGTGTATTAAAGTTGCCACCTTAAATTAACCATTAATTAATAATACTCACATCTGTCATGGATACACTCACCCAATCCACGTCTACTAGCGTAGCATTGCAATATAAGCAGTACATAGAAGTAACTCCCAAAGGTTTGATATAAACAGGTAAATAGGTGCTACCTCATCTACTTCCTAAACCCACATATTAATCAGATCCTAATCATGCAACGTTTGATGGATTGATTTAATGCAATGAAACTGGGTAGTTAAGAGGTATGATCAAAGTGTTACTTGCCTTGCTGATGATCCGTGAAACCTAGAGACTCGTAGTAGCACGCTTTGAACTCCCGGTATTCTATCGCAAACAAACAAGCATACAATAAGCAAACAACTAGAAGCATGGGTAAAACTCGAATAAGAGCTCTAACCAGAAAGTTCAACTTAAGAACTTCGGTTTGCAAAAAGAATCAAAACAAACGAAGCAACGAAACTCAAACTACGAAAGAAACAAGATCCGATTACTAATCTGGACTTAAGTCAAATTTTACAGTACCAAAATCTTGTTCAAGTTGGTTAAATAGAAAGAGGGTTTAGAGATGAAACTCTAGGCGCTTGAATCGCCTGATTCCAATAGACGAGCGAAAAGATAAAGTAAAACTAAGGTTCGGGCTAAAATCGTGATCGAAAATAATCGCAGAAAAACCCTGGAAAAAGAAAACTGACGAACAGGCTAACGAACAAGCAATCGCTGTCTGCGGCTAAATGGTGAAAACCATTCGTTAAAATGAACGAACGAACGAGCGTTCGCTAAATAACTAAACCAGGAAAAAAATAAAACCGATCTATTAAAAAACCTAGGGTTTTCTAAAAAACGAACGTTTTTTCGACGAAAACCGGCGGCTACCTAGGGTTTTGGAACACGGCGGCGGCGGTACTCCGGCAAGGGCGGCTGCGGCTCCGGCGAAGGCGGCGGCGGCTCATACGAAGGCGCGACGGCAGCTGCGGGTTGGGGGTGCGGCTCGGGCGGTGCGGTGGTGGCGGGGTCCGGCGGCTAGGGTTTGGGGCACGGGTGGTGGCGGGCTGAGGTGGGCTGGGGGGTCCGGGTCGGGCGGCTTTTAAAGCCTGGGCGACAGGGAGTCCGGGTCGCCCACGGCCCGTTAAGTCGGTTTCGTTTTTAAAAATAATTCCACGAACAGAGAAACGAATAAAAAAAAAATTCTAAACAGACTCCAAAAATCCTGAAATAAATTTTGCATGTCCTCTAAAAATAAGATGGACCGGGTGAACATTTATTTGGGCCTCTAATGCAATTTTCGAAAATGCATTTTTTCCTAATTCAAATAAAATAGCAATAAAACTCCGAATAAAATCCTTATTTGATTTTAATATTAAATCTCCTACATTTCTTTATTTTGGAAAAGTCATTTTATCCCCTCTCATTTATTTTTATAATTGAAATATTCGAAGAGAAAATAATTAAAATCAAACGATCCTCTTTTGAAAATTTGAGAAAAGTCAAATATGAAAATAACGAAATCCCCAACTCTCTCCGTGGGTCCTTGAGTTGCGTAGAATTTCTAGGATCTAGCCAAAATGCAACAAAATATGATATGCAATGATGATCTAATATATAACATGCCAAATTGAAAATTTGGGATGTTACATGAGGGCTGCCATGGATTTCGGCTTCTCTTGGCCGAGGTGTCGAGCGAGCCACTCGTCTCAGACGCTGTGTTTGAAGGCCGCGAGGGCTTCGGCGTCCGGATGATCCACAATCTGGTTCTTTTTAATTAAGAACCTGGTCCAGAGCGTCTGGCTGATTCACCGGGTTGCTGGATTATGTGACTAAGGTCATCAGCGTCCGGGGCCCGAACATATGTTCCTTGGAAGTTGTCTCCGAAGGCGTCCTCCAAGTATCCTCATCTTCCAATAGAGTTTTCTGGGAGGCTGTTCAGCCAATGTCGTGCTGGTCCCTTGAGTTTTAGGAGGAGGTACTTGATGGCATGTAAGTCATCACCGCAGGCCATGTGAATGTGGAGAAGAAAGTATTCAATCCATACTGCGGGATCTGTTGTGCCATCGTATGATTCAATGTTCACGGGTTTAAACCCTTCTGGGAACTGGTGCTCCATTACCTCATCAGTGAAGCATAGGGGGTGCATGACTCCTCTGTATCAGGCAACGTCACGACACGGTTCGGATGGAGTCCGTATGCAGTTTTCGGCTCGTGTGAGGTTGTGTTCAACGCGCCAGGCCTAATGGTCGTCTTCTCGCGTTGGCGCACGCCCCTTGATCCGTAAATTGATCTGGTATGATCGGCTCTATTGTCCAGGTCCTATCACAGGTCGTGCATGTACCTTGCGGCCGCTGTTTCTCTGCCTCTAGGGCGAGGTGGCGCAGGTTGGTGTTTTGCTTGGGTTGCTGCTCTGTTCCGGCCACGGGGTGGTTGGTCAGGCCCGTCAGCCACGTTATGCGCTGTTGGTATAGGCTCTGGGACCTCTTCATCAAATTCAGAGAGCAACCTGCGATTTGGGTAACTTTTAGTTGGGCGCTTGAGGCGCTATTCCTCGGCTGCCAAGACATTGGTCCATTTGTCATTGAGTAAATCCTGATCAGCCTCAAGTTGCTGCCGCTTCTTTTTTAGGCTTCTTGTAGTGGCTATTAGCTGGCGCTTAAAGTGCTCTTGTTTCAGGGGGACCTCTGGTACGATGAAGTCTTCGTCGCCTAGGCTCTCATCCTCTTCGGAGATTGGTAAGTAGTTACTATCCTCTGAGCCCTCGTTCCCAATAGGATCATCGGGGTTGACTTGCCCCTCTTCCCAATCATCCTATTCGGATGTTGGTTCGACCGGGGCGTCTTGCTCTTCGGCATTCTCTGGGGTATTATTGTCTCCGTTGCCGGTATTGCTGTCTTTTTCGCGATGTGATTTTGATCTGCATCACTGACGTCGACGCTTCGGAGGTTCTTCAGCAGGCTCGTCCTCTAGATTCTTCCCATCGTAGGCGTCATTCTCTTTGGGTGTGTCCACCATGTATACGTCGTACGAGGAAGTGGTCGTCCAGCGTCCGGTAAATGGCGGGTTCTGGCTTTGCTCCTTTTTGGCATCGTCGTCTATACCGTCGATGTCTTCGGATGCGTAATCTAGCATGTTGGTTAAGTCATCGACAGTTGCTATAAACTGGGTGGTGGGTGGGACGTAAAATTCCCTGCCCTCAGTCCCTAGTGTGGGCTGAGCGTAATTTGGTAGCGATCCTTCTGTAATGGCGAGGGATCGCATTAAGTCTAGGTCCTTGTTTAAGTGTGAGGTTTGGACAGGGAAGCGAGAGCTCGTGGAGCAGAGGGGGACAGGAGTTCCTCGGCCGAGCTTGCATAACATGAACCTCGAGAGTTCAGATCTGGTGTTCGGGGATGAGTCCAGCTTCATGTTTATAAGGGGAGCCTGGTATGATTCTATGTCTTCTGGTGAAACGATCCCCTCCGTATCTTCGATGCTGAGCTCTATGGCTGCGGAGAGTCCGGTGGTCTCTAAACTCCTGTCCTCGGACTCGGCGAGGTGTTCCGGATCTAAGGCCGGAGCTGCAGTTGAGGCCGCTAACCCTTGGAAGATCAAGTCTCCTTGGATATTAGTGACGTAGTTTAGGTTTCCAAAACTGATCTGATGACCAGGGGTGTAGCTGTCGATCTGCTCCAAATGGCCAATCAAATTGGCACGCAGTGCGAAGCCGCCGAATACGAAGATTTGGTCGGGGAGAAAAGTCTCCCTCGGGGCAGTATTGATGTGTGTGGTTGATGGAGCCATAGAGCCTTCTGGTGATGACATAGTCGAACTCTCAATGAAAGCACCAATGTCGGTGTCAAAACCGGCAGATCTTGGGTAGGGGGTCCTGAACTGTGCGTCTAAGGATCGAAGGTAACAAGGAGGCAGGGGACACAATGTTTACCTAGGTTCCGGCCCTCTTAATGGAGGTAATACCTTACTTCCTGCTTGATTGACTTTGATGAGTATATGGGTTACAAGAGTTGATCTACCTCAAGATCATAATGGTTAAAACCCTAGATCTCTAGCATGTATGATTGTTCTTGCCCTACGGACTAAACCCTCCGGTTTATATAGACACTGGAAGGATCGAGGGTTCTACAAAGTCGGTTTACAGAGAAAGGAAGGTGCATGATCCGAACGCCAAGGTTGCCACCCATGCAAAGGAGAGTCCCATACGGACACGGGGAAAGGTCTTTAATCTCATATCTCCACGGCCCATCAGTCCAGCCCATGTCACATAGCCCGGACGCCCGAGGACCCCTTAGTCCAGGACTCCCTCACCTGGGCTGGACCAATCTAGGGCTCCGACGGAGCTTTTCTTCCGAGGAAACATCCCTCCGGGAGGAGGAAATCATCGCCATCGTCATCACCATCGATCCTCTGATCGAGAGGGGATCAATCTCCATCAACATCTTCACCAGCACCATCTCCTCTCAAACCCTAGTTCATCTCTTGTACCCGATCTTTGTCTCAAAACCTCAGATTGGTACCTGTGGGTTGCTAGTAGTGTTGATTACTCCTTGTAGTTGATGCTAGTTGGTTTATTTTGTGGAAGATCAAATGTTCAGATCCTTAATGCTTATTAATACTCCTCTGATTATGAACATGAATATGCTTTGTGAGTAGTTACGTTTGTTCCTGAGGACATGGGAGAAGTCTTGTTATAAGTAATCATGTGAATTTGGTATTCGTTCGACATTTTGATGAGATGTATGTTATCTCTCCTCTATTGGTGTTATGTGATCGTCGACTACATGACACTTAACCATGATTTGGGCCTAGGGGAAGGCATTGGGAAGTAATAAGTAGATGATGGGTTGCTAGAGTGATAGAAGCTTAAACCCTAGTTTATGTGTTGCTTCATAAGGGGCTGATTTGGATCCATATGTTTCATGCTATGGTTAGGTTTACCTTAATTCCTCTTTCGTAGTTGCGGATGCTTGTGAGAGGGGTTAATCATAAGTGGGAGGCTTGTCCAAGTAAGGACAACACTCAAGCACCAGTCCACCCACATATCAAATTATCAAAGTAACGAACACGAATCATATGAGCATGATGAAAACTAGCTTGACAATAATTCCCATGTGTCCTTGGGAGCACTTTGCTTTGTATAAGAGTTCGTCAAGGCTTGTCCTTTGCTACAAAAAGGTTTGGGCCACCTTGCTTCAACATGTTTACTTTTGTTACTTGTCACCCATTACGAATTACCTTATCACAAAACTATCTGTTACCGATAATTTCAGTGCTTGTAGAGAATACCTTACTGAAAACCGCTTGTCATTTCCTTCTTCTCCTCGTTGGGTTCGACACTCTTTCTTATCAAAAGGACTATAGATCCCCTATACTTGTGGGTCATCAAGACTCTTTTCTGGCGTCGTTGCCGAGGAGTGAAGCGCCTTTGGTAAGTGGAATTTGGTAAGGAAACATTTATATAGTGTGCTGAAGTTTACTATCACTTGTTACTATGGAAAATAATACTTTTAGGGGCTTGTTTGGGGTATCTTCACCCCGATTGGAAGAGCAAAGAGTTGTTCCTCAACCTACAGAACCTACTGAAAATATTTACTTTGAAATTCCTTCGGGTATGATAGAGAAACTGCTAGCTAATCCCTATACAGGAGATGGAACATTACATCCCGTTATGCACCTAATCTTTGTGGATGAAGTTTGTGGATTATTTAAGTTTGCAGGTATGCCCGAGGATGTTGTCAATAAGAAGGTCTTCCCTTTATCTTTGAAGGGAAAGGTATTGACATGATATAGGCTATGTGATGATATTGGATCATGGAACTACAACCGATTGAAATTGGAATTTCATCAGAAGTTTTATCCTATGAATCTGGTTCATCGTGATCGGAATTATATATATAGTTTTTGGCCTTGTGAAGGAGAAAGTATCGCTCAAGCTCGGGGGAGGCTTAAGTCAATGTTATATTCAAGCCCCAATCATGAGCTCTCAAGAGAAATTATTATTCAAAAAAATTATGCTCGGCTTTCTCATAATGATCGCTCCATGCTCGATACTTCTTGTACTCGTTCTTTTATGATGAATACTATTGAACTCAAATGGGATTTATAGGAAAGAATTAAATGCAACTCTGAAGACTGGGAACTCGACGAAGGTAAGGAGTCAGGTATAGACCTTAAGTTTGATTGTGTTAAATCTTTTATGGATACCATTGCACTAAATATGGACTTGACTCTGAGATAGTAGCTTCTTTCTGTGAATCATTTGCTACTCATGTTGATCTCCCTAAGGAGAAGTGGTTTAAATTTCATCCTGCCATTGAAAATAATGTAGTAGAACCTATTGAAGTTGAATAAGAAACTATTACTTATAATATTGATCCTATTCTTCCTACTGCTTATATTGAGAAACCACCTTTTCCTGTTAGAATAAAGGATCATGCTAAAGCTTCAACTGTGGTTTGTAAGAGTAATACTAGAACATCTACACCCCCTGAGAAAATTAAAGTTGAACCTAGTATTGCTATGGTTAAAGATCTCTTGGTCAATAATATTGATGGGCATGTTACTTATTTCTGTGATGAAGCCGCTAGAATTGCTAAACCCGATACTAAAGATAAACATAGACCTGTTGTTGGCATGCCTGTTGTTTCTTTTAAAATAGGAGATCATTGTTATCATGGCTTATGTGATATAGATGCTAGTGTGAGTGCAATACTTTTACCTTGTATAAATAAATTATGAATGATATTGCACCTGCTGAGATAGAAGATATTGATGTTACTATTAAGCTTGCCAATAGAGATACTATTTCACCAGTTGGTATTGTTAGAGATGTTGAAGTCTTCTGTGGGAAAATTAAATATCCTATGGATTTTCTTGTTCTTGGTTCCCCACAAGATGACTTTTGTCCCATTATATTTGGTAGACGCTTCTTGAATACTGTTAATGCTATGATAGACTGCGAAAAGGATATTGTTACTATTGGTTTAGGGGATATGTCTCATGATTTTAACTTCTCCAAATTCCATAGACAACCCCATGATAAATAATTGCCTAGTAAGGATGAAATTATTGGTCTTTCTTCTATTGCCATGCCTCCTAATGATCATTGTGTCCCTAAGAAGGGAGGTATTACTGTTGTTCCTAATGATAAAGATGAATTGATCCCACAAAGAATTGTTACAGGTTATAGAATGGTAATTGATTTCTGCAAATTAAATAAAGCTACTAGAAAATATCATTACCCTCTACCTTTTAGTGATCAAATTCTAGAAAGACTATCCAAACACACACATTTTTGCTTCCTATATGGTAATTCTGGTTTCTCTCAAATTCCTGTGTCAAAAGAGGATCACGAAAAGACCACTTTTACTTGCCCTTTTGGTACATTTGCTTATAGACATATGCCTTTTGGTTTATGCAATGCACATGCTACCTTTCAAAGATTTATGACTGCTATATTCCCTGACTTTTGTGAAAACATTGTTGAGGATTTCATGCATGGTTTCTCTGTTTACGGAACTTCTTTTGATGATTACTTAAGCAACCTTGATCGCGTTTTGCAGAGATGCAAAGAAACTAATCTTGTCTTGAATTGGGAGAAGTGCCACTTTATGGTTAATGAAGGTATTGTCTTAGGGCATAAATTTTTTGAAAGAGGTATTGAAGTTGATAAAGCCAAAGTAGATGCTATTGAAAAGATGTCATGTCCTAAAGATATCAAAGGTATAAGAAGTTTCCTTGGTCATGCTGGTTTCTATAGGAGGTTTATTGAAGACTTCTCTAAAATTTCTAGGCCTCTCACTAATCCCTTGCAAAAAGATGTTCCTTTTGATTTGATGATGATTGTGTAGAAGCATTTGAAATACTTAAGAAAGCCTTGATTTCTGTACCTATTGTTCAGCCACCTGATTGGAATTTACCCTTTCAAATTATGTGTGAGGCTAGTGATTATGCTGTTGGTGTTGTTCTAGGACAAAGAGTTGATAAGAAATTAAATGTTATCCAATATGCTAGTAAAACTCTAGACGGTGCCCAGAGGGATTATGCTACTACCGAAAAAGAAATTTTAGTAGTTGTATTTGCTTGTGATAAGTTCAGACCTTATATTGTTGATTCCAAAGTAACTATTCATACTGATCATGCTTGTATTAAATATCTTATGCAAAATAAAGATGCTAAACCTAGACTTATTAGATGGGTTCTCTTGCTACAACAATTTGATTTACATATTATTGATAGAAAGGGAGCTGAGAACCCCGTTGTAGACAACTTGTCTAGGTTAGAAAATGTTCTTGATGACCCACTGCATATTGATGATAGCTTTCCTGATGAACAATTAGCTGTCATAAATGCATCTTGTATTGCTCCATGGTATGCTAATTTTGCTAATTAATTGTTGCTAAATTTATACCACCTAGTTTCACATACCAGCAAAAGAAAACGTTTTTCTATGATTTAAGACATTACTTTTGGGATGATCCACACCTTTATAAAGAAGGAGTAGATGGTGTTATTAGATGGTGTTTACCTAAGCATGAACAGGAACAGATCGTAGGCACGTGTCACTTCGAGGCTTACAGAGGACATCATGCTGGAGCTAGAACTGCACATAAGGTATTGCAATCTAGTTTTTATTGGCCTACTCTCTTCAAAGATGTTCGTAAGTTTGTCTTGTCTTGTGATGAATGCCAAAGAATTGGTAATATTAGTAGACATCAAGAAATGCCTATGAACTATTCACTTGTTATTGAACCATTGGATGTTCGGGGCTTTGATTATATGGGACCTTTTGCTTCCTTCAATGGCTATACACATATTTTAGTTGCTGTTGATTATGTTACTAAGTGGGTAGAAGCTATTCCAACTAGTAGTTATTTTTCCGAGGTTTGGAGTGCCTAGATATTTAATGACTAATGGTGGTTCACATTTTATTCATGGTGCTTTTCGTAAAATGCTTGCTAAGTATGATGTTAATCATGGAATTGCATCTCCATATCGTCCTCAGTATAGTGGTCAAGTAGAATTGAGTAATAGAGAGATTAAATTGACTTTGCAAAATACTGTTAATAGATCTAGAAAGAATTGGTCCAAGAAACTTGATGATGCATTATGGGCTTATAGAACTGCTTGTAAAAATCCTATGGGTATGTCTCCATATAAAAATGGTTTATGGAAAGGCATGTCACTTACCTCTTGAACTAGAACATAAGGCATATTGGGCTATTAAAGAGCTCAATTATGATTTCAAACTTGCCGGTGACAAGAGGTATTTGACATTAGCTCACTTGATGAATGGAGAACCCAAGCCTATGAGAATGCCAAGTTGTTTAAAGAAAAAATTAAAAGATGGCACGACAAGAGGATAAAAAAGCATGAGTTTAATGTAGGTGATCATGTTTTGCTATACAACTCTCGTTTAAGATTTTTTGCTGGAAAACTTCTCTCTAAATGGGAAGGTCTTTACATTATTAGGGAGGTCTATCGTTCCGGTGCCATCAAAATCAACAACACCGAAGGCATAAATCCGAGGGTGGTAAACGGTCAAAGAATCAAACATTATATCTCAGGTAACCCATAAATGTTGAAACCAACATAATTGACACCATAACACCGGAGGAGTATATAAGCGACACTTTCCAGAATGTTTCATACTTCGAAAAGGGATAGGTATGAGGTACGATAAGTAAATCGACTCCAAAACTGTTCTAATAGCATTTTTTTCTCTGTTTTAGAATATTTAAAAAATTAGGAAAATTAAAAGTAGTCCGAAAGAGACACGAGGCAACCACGAGGGTGGAGGGCGCGCCCTACCCCACCTGAGCGCGCCCCCTGCCTCGTGGCCACCTCGTGTGCCCTTCAGACTCCGTTTTCTTGCAAAATACTTTTTTTGGTCGGTAAAAATTCATTATATAATCTCCCGAAGGTTTTGACCACCGTACCACGATGAAATCCTCTGTTTTTGTTTCGAGCTGTTTTTCTGACAGATCTAGATCACCATGACATCTCCAAGCGCCCGCAAGGACAAGTTTTTTGAGAAGGTTGTCGGTGTCAAAACCGGCGGATCTCGGGTAGGGGGTCCCAAACTGTGCGTCTAAGGTGGATGGTAACAGGAGACGGGCGACACGATGTTTACCCAGGATCGGGCCCTCTCTATGGAGGTAATACCCTACTTCCTGCTTGATTGATCTTGATGAATATGATTATTATAAGAGTTCATCTACCACAAGATCGTAATGGCTAAACCCTAGAAGTCTAGCCTATGAGGATTATGATTATCTATATCTGCCTCTACGGACTAAGCGCTCCGGTTTATATTGACACCGGAGGGGACTAGGGTTGTACAAAGTCGGTTACAGAGAAAGGAATCTTCATATCCGATCGCCAAGCTTGCCTTCCACGCCAAGGAGAGTCCCATCCGGACACGGGATGAAGTCTTCTATCTTGTATCTTCATAGCCCAACAGTCCGACCCACATCAATAGTCTGGCTGTCCGGGGACCCCATAATCTAGGACTTCCTCAGTAGCCCCTGAACCAGGCTTCAATGACGAGGTGTCCGACGTGTAGATGGTCTTCGGTATTGCAAGGCGGGTTCCTTCTCCGTATACTCCAAATCTTCCTTCAAACACAGGAAACATGTCCGGCTCTGCAAAACAAATTCCACACACAACCGTAGAGAGTATAATATTTCACGAGTCCAATCTGCTGACCACTTTTCATAATGTGACGTCACGTCACCATCCGGTCTTTATTCGAACCGGTTTTAGCCCACCGCTCCATATTTCGAGATGCAGTTTCATTGGCACGTCTTGTCGAAGCACAGATCGTGTCCCCTTATTGCGGGATTGTCATCAATACGAGTGTGGATAACCCAACCATTGTGCTGGCAAGATTCCTTGGGAATAAGCGGTTTTTAGGGCTAAGAGGAGGCGCTTGATATTCATTGCCTCTATAAGAGGGATAAGACCCATCGTTTTTTTCCATGTTAATCCTTTCCTCAACCTCTCCCACCTCAAGCTCCAGCACCCAAGGTTCAATTGCCTTGCGCCTCCCAGTCATGTCCGGACCCAGCCTTCAAGGCCAGTGGGTGGCTTCCTCTGTCATAGAGGAGGAGATCACAAAGCTTCGGGAGGCAAGATACTTGAACACAGAAATCCTCCACAGGCTTCCTGCTCAAGGGCAGGTTATTCCTACTCCCAAATCCAATGAGAGAGTTGTATTCATCTCTCACTTCCTCTGAGGGCTAGGGTTTGCTCTTCATCCCTTCGTCCGAGGGCTCATGTTCTATTATGGGCTAGATTTTCATGATCTAGCTCCGGACTCCTTCCTTCACATCTCATCATTTATTATCGTGTGTGAGGCCTTCCTCCGTATTTCCCCACACTTCGGCTTATGGCTCAGGACCTTCGATGTGAAGCCGAAGATAGTCGATGGGAGTCATGCGGAGTGTGGAGGTGCTACAATAAGCGAACTTACCAATATTTCTTGGCCAAAGGGTTCCTTCATAGAAACTTACAACCTATGGCAATGGGAGTGGTTTTATATCACGGAACCCCATGGTAAAAAGTGGCCGGCTACAATCGTATTCCGAGCTGGCCCTCCGTTACAGCTTGCATCGTGGATTAATAAGGGGCTGAACTGAGGATCACTTGATGAAGTGCAAACATTGCAAAGCCGCATTCGGAACCTTATTGAGAAGGACACCGATCTTGTCAAGGTAATCCAAGTAATGCTAGTCCGTCGGGTCCTGCCGTGCTAGCGATGGCCTCCCCGCATGTGGGAGTTCAATCCAGAAGGACTGTGAACCCTTCAGCACTTCTTCGGCACGATGCTCGAAGGGATGTATAAATTATTCTTCGGATCAAGAAAAAAGTGTCTGGACACTACAAAGGACGCATGCCTCGACTGCAACCATCCGGATACCTCGGTAAGCACTCAACTCCCAAACACATTTTAGTTAAATTACTCATACCAATACACTGAGAAAACCATACTCGGCTATGGCTGGATAAAGAAGGCGGAGAGGATCAGGTGTTCGGCCCCTCTCCCCGAAGACTCAGCGGATCCGGTGTTAACTAGGATGCTGACTCCGGCACCCTATCAAGTGCCGTGGAGGAAGATAAGGAGAGGAGTGGGACGGTCCGGAGTGCCCCCCATACTAGAAGCACGTCAGGCACCGCATCCGGGGAGATTGAAACTCCCTTTTCCGAGGATGAAAGGGAAGGAGAAACTGACATCCCCTCTCCCCATGGGAAGAAAAGGACTGCCCCCAAAGACTTGAAGGTAAAGGCTTCCAAGCGAGGGAAGAAATCCCTGTCAGGGGGTCCTGGTTCGGGAGGTGACGTTGCCACGCTGTTCCTTCATAGGGACCGGCGCTTAGCTGAATTGTAAGTGAACCAAGGGTGTTTTAAACATACCCCATTCTTTTCCTGGTTGCGAGGGTAATACTTAAAATATATGTTTTGTAGTTCGGCATGCAGCCTCCCTCAACAAATCTCTTCCACGAGGGATCTTCTTCCGGAGATGATGGAGAGTGAAACGCCTCCACAGATTTCCCCGCCCCATAGGGCGGACCACCCCGAGGTGTCGTCCCGGAGGATCTCTCCTGATCCACAAGTGAAGACTAGGCCAGAAGGTGATACTTCGGCCGCCCAGGGTCCGGGGTGTTCGGCTCCTACATGGACAAACAATAGAAGCCCCGGACTATCCGATGTACAGCGGGAGACGACTCTAAGGTCGGGTGAACATATTCCATTGAAGGGAGTCCATATTCCTACGGCTGCTTCCAGGGATCCGGAGGTACCGAATACATTGATGGATATACTGCGACATGCGCCCGTCCAAGAAGAACATCGTACCTTGATGGGTACAGTGGTTGAGAGAGAGTCTTATCTGTGAAAAGCGGATTGAATGAAGCTTTTACGAGCCTGCTAAGAGGCTTTGAGATATGTAATGTAATATTTTCAATTGTACTATAAACACAAGATGCGCCTGTGTATAGATAGTAGCCCCTGAGACTCTGGTCGACATCCAAACAAAGGCGATCAAAGGATCAAAAAAAGGTAAATATGCTCAGGAAATAATTTTAATAATTGGCGCACATGTTGTTTCATCCCTGGCGACTGCCCGAGATACAGAGGTTGCCGAGCTGAGGCAGAAACTTGATGCGGCGGATGACGACATCACGCTCATGAATAGGCGGCTCGACGAGGCGCAAGGTATGTCTTCAGGGCACTCAGTATATGAAAATATTATAAATATGAGCATGACACTGAAAATTGTAATATGATTAACTGCAGATGGTGCTGCCGCCGTGGAGACCCTTCGGGCTGAGCTTGCCCGGGCCAAGGAGCAAGCCAGGGTGAGTAACGCGGCTGCTGAAAAGGCAGCTGCTGAATTAAAAGCCGAACAGGCTGCTCGGCTCCAGAGCAAGGAGAAAATATCTAATATGGCGCTTGATCTAAAGGATGCCACTAGCCGATGTGAAGTTCTTGAGAAAGAGAACCAAACAAAAGCGGTCGATCTTGAGAAGGCCTTACAAGAGGCGAAAGAAGCACGGTCCGAGTCTAGAGCGGCTCGGGAGGAGATCCGACAAGCTGGGGAGATCGTGACTGGTAAGCCCTTCTTATTGCAAACTAAATTCGGTGATCCGAAGTATGCCCCGCTTGATCGAATGTGGAGTTCTCCAAACGCATTTTTGGACTTGTCGAAGAGTGCTTCTGATGCAACTCAGTTTTTCCAAGCCCAAGAAGGAGGCAGAAAAGCTTTTCCGATCATAATTCAGCATGCCAAAGCGTCCACTGTGGCTAAAGGAACAGATGGCCCAAAGGGACGAGCTCCACAGGATATCCAGACTTGCCATGAAGGCCGTCATGGTCCGGCTATGGCCTAGCGAGCCAATTCTGAATAGTTATTATTGCTTAGTGCAACGACTTGTTCATGTGGCATCGCATATCAATGCTATCAAGTGGTCGACGTGCATAGAAGGTGCGCGGATGGCCTTTGTCCGCGTCAAGATGTACTGGGCTAAGATGAAGGCCACCGATATTGCAACAAGGAGTCCACCCGAGGGCAAGGACACGCCAGAGCATTACTTTGAAGATATCTTAGAGGGTGCCCGCTTAATAGAGGGTCAGTGCTCGAAAGATATTATGTTCGAGTAAAATGTATCAAAATTGTAAATACAATGCTATGATATATTAAGGCTATTTATACTTTTGCCTAAAAAGCATTTAGTGCCTCATATATATATACTCTGAAAGTTTAGCAGTCGTTGGCTTCAGCCCCGTCGCATATAATGCGGGGGTGTTCGAAAAAAAGCAATTGATCACTCTTGACCCAACATCTTGGTCCCTTAAGGAGGTGTCAATGCGGCGAACCAGGCAATCAGACTACAAGGCTTTAACACTTTCACTTATCCATAGGTGTTTGACAATGGGGCTACGATATAGCCCCTGGTATGTAAATAGTTATCTGAATACGGTGCGTTTTCATACATGACCCAAAGAGTGGTCCTTCCTATAGTATAGAGGGAATTGTGAAGATTCCGGTGAGTCCTCGAGTGGTTGACCAGCTCTCGCCGCATCATGACAGACAGTTTTGGCTTTCTCTACTGAGGTGCTCATCCAGACGAACCATGACACAGTTGCAGTAGTTCTCCCTTTACTACCCTAGCCGATAGAGCGGAACGTAAGGTAGTAAGCACAGGAGCCGGGCAACCCAACTATTGACCAAAGATATGATTCAGAGCTGATGCATATAAGGCCAAACTCGTGACGCCGAACACTCCCTAGGGTGTTCGGACTTTTTCAACATATACCGGGTTAAATACAGCCCCTGGCAATGGACCCTGGTGTCAAGGCACAGGCGGCAATCTGACACGGGGAGAATACAGATGGTGAGAGAATAAAACTCCATGTACAATTTGAACCGAACTACTTCTATGATATCCTCTTCTAGTATGACGAACCGTATACTTACAGATAGTGCCGAATACTTCCCTGGAATATTTTAAGTGCCAGAAAAGTATGAAACAAAAAGAGATAAAGGGTTTACACAGGGCCTTAATCTAAAAAGAAACCTTAGCGTGGGGCCCTGCTGCACGTCTACGCCGCTTTCTCCTTTGTGTTGTGTCCTTGAAGGGGGGGAAATGTGACGGCCATTTGTAAAAAGAGAAAAATCTATAAAAGGAATCCAGTGTGGCTGTAAACAAAGCTGGTTCGTTTGATGAACCTTGAAAGATAATTTATAGAGTCCGAATAGGGTCAAGTCGAACTATGGGATGATGCTATGCAGTGTGCCCCCAACTCCGCCCAAGGAATTTTAAGGATATACATGTGTACACGAGGCACGTAACTGCTAATAGAGCATGGATTTATTAGAGCTGCCGCGCTAAGGCAGGCGCCGGACACGTTTAGCTGTGTCCGCAGTCGTGTCGATCGATGAGCTATTTGGCTTAAATAGGCCATTTTGGAGTTCGGCTGCTAGGGCCGCAGTGTACTCCTCCGTGCAAAGAGAGCGCTCCGTATTTCCATTGACTATGATTACGCCATGTGGTCTTGGCATTTTTAGCTTTAAATAAGCGTAATGCGGGACTACATTGAAGCTGGCGAAGGTTGTTCTCCCGAGTAGTGCGTGATAGCCACTTAGGAACGGAGCTATGTCGAAGATGAGCTCTTCGCTTCGAAAGTATCGGGAGAGAGCCGAATACGCCCTCCAATGTTAAAGAGCCTATGCAACGGGCTTCTATGCCTGGTATGACTCCTTTGAAGGTCATGCTGCTTAGCTTGATTCTTGACGGGTCTATCCCCATCTTGCGGACAGTGTCCTGATATATAGAATTGAGACTGCTACCGCCGTCCATAAGGACTCGAGTGAGGTGGTATCCACCGATTATTGGATCGAGTACTAGGGCAGCCGAACCCTCGTGACGGACACTGGTCGGATGATCCCTGCATTCAAAGGTGATCGGACAGGCCGACCATGGGTTGAATTTGGGGGCAACGGGCTCAACGGTGTAGACCTCTCGGAGTGCGCGTTTGCGCTCCCTCTTTGGGATATGAGTGGCATAGATCATG